>NW_019524842.1:151430-203596 GCF_002814215.2 Seriola lalandi dorsalis | reverse complement strand
TTTTGCCATTTTTATGCTCTACTATAATATGTATTTTTTTGGCATTTTTATGCCTTACTATACTGTGACGTTTTGTGCCTGACTATACTATGACGTTTTTTGCAATTTTATGCCTTATTATACTATGACGTTTTTTGAAATTTTATGCCATACTATACTATGACGTTTTTTGCCATTTTTATGCTCTACTAGAATGTAACTTTTTTTGGCATTTTTATGCCTTACTATACTGTGACGTTTTGTGCCTGACTATACTATGACGTTTTATTTGTCATTTTTATGCCTTAGTATACTATGACATTTTTTGAAATTTTATGCCATACTATACTATGACATTTCTTGACATTTTATGCCTTATTATACTATGACGTTTTTTGAAATTTTATGCTATGACGTTTTTTGCCATCTTTATGCTCTACTATAATATGTATTTTTTTGGCATTTTTATGCCTTACTATACTGTGACGTTTTGTGCCTGACTATACTATGACGTTTTTTGCCATTTTTATGCCTTATTATACTATGACGTTTTTTGAAATTTTATGCCATACTATACTATGACGTTTTTTCACATTTCTACGTGCAGGTATGAGAGAGCTGGATGACTCAGAAAAAAGGTGCAATTTTGTAGAAAAAAGGTGGGTTTCTAAAGAAAATTCCAATGCATTTCTAATGCATTATTTATTCCCAGTTTTTTAGGAATTTTAACACCAAAAGTCATAGCACCCCTTTCGGGATCAAGACGCACGTTTTGATGTATATATTACCGGGGTTTTCTGCGGGACAAGTTACGCGCCGAAATTTGGCGGAAGAATAATAAACCCGAAACAGAAGGCACTCCTCTCAGCTATTCTAGCTGTAGAGGAGTGCCTCGGAGCTGAGCACCCGTGGCACTAATAATACGGGGTATGTCTGTGTGCTGAAAGCTCATAGGATCCTGGAAGTCAAATGGTCACAACAACACACACATTAGCCAGTGGAACATGAGAACCTGTGTTTACTGTAACTACACTGCATGTTATACGTGTTCACTGAGCATGGGTGCGCCTCAGCATGTGTGACTGAGTGTGTGACGGAGTGTGTGACGTCCGCCACATGTGACCCTTTTATTGTGTTAATGAATGCAGGATGCTGCTCTCGGAGGAGCCACCAGCCTCCGACCAGCAGCCTGAGCTTATGTAATGTTGAACCATGCAGACGCATTTCAAACACACAGACACACACACACAGACACACACACACACACACACACACACACACACACACACACATACACAAAATCATTTCCTCTAAACTGTAAATCTAATTCATACCATGTGATTTTGTAAAGTTGCTCGGTGGTGACATTTATGAGCATTTAGCTGATGCTCTCATTCTGAGAGAGCAGGGCAGCTTTTGACTCCACTCAGCTGTAATGGAGATTGAAGCTGTGTTACACAACAGCCACAGTGGTGAGGACTGGAATCTGCTAAAGATGTCCTTCATCACCTACAGTATGCTGTCATGACTTTCACAAGGAGACTGGTCATTTTGATGACCTCAGGATTACATCTGTGACTTCATCATTTTAGGTGGGTGTTACAAAACCCATCCATTTCTTCTGTGCGTTTTTAGATTAGGAGTGGGTGTTTCATCTGCAGGACAGACGATGCATCATCTGCGGTTTGGGTTGTGTCTGAAAGCTGATAAACCCAGAACATATATTGCAGCAGATAAGATATTGAAGGTATTGTGCATTTTATGACTAAAGCATGAAACTTTCTCCAGTGTTTCCATTAAGCATGAAGTTCATTTTCAGACATGGAGCCATTCCAGATGTGACCTCTGGGACAGGACAGAGCCCCCTGGAGTAATGAGTGTGGTCCAGACCAAACGAACATGCCAGCTTCTGATCAAAATGTCTGCAGTCCCCCTGTAAAATTGGTGCTTCAAGCAAAAAATGTATACCATACTATACTGCCATGTTTTTATGCCTTATATACGCTGTTGTTTTTATGCCTTACTATACTATGACATTTTTATAAGAGTACTAAATGGCTTCGGACCCCAGGACCTGGACCCTCCAGGAGGAGCTGGAGAATGTGGCCACCAAAATAACCACTGTGACTGCTCTGCTAAATCTGCTGCCACATGACCCATATCTGCAGCACTGTCTGAAAACTGATCAATGACGGCTGGTGCAGACTGTCTAACCATTAGACAGGGGCGTTTTTTAAAGCTGCTGTAATCAATATATTCATATTAACAACAAATCAGTTGACTATGTTAAATGTGAAAGGGGTCGCTCATGGTGACAAACCCACAGAGAATTATCACCCTCCTTCCCCTCAGCTTTTCAGTATTATTATGACTCAACGCAGGAGACATCATGTTTTTGGCTTGTTCCTCCTTCCCATTCTTGTGAACACAATATATCAGTAACTCCTTGAGGAGGCTTCTGTAAATTTGGCACAAACATTAATATAGGCTCAAGGATGAACTGATTAGATTATAGGTGTCAAGGGTCAAAGGCCAAGATCACAGTGACCTCACAATACACAGTTTTGGCCCCTTAAATGTGATTTCTCAAGACCACCTTGAGGGAATTTGTTTGATTTGGCACAAACGTTCACTTGGACTCAATGAACTTATTTCAATTTGGTGGTTAAAGGTCAAAGGTCAAGGTCACTGTGCCCTTTGGCCATAACTCACAAATTCATACACTAATTATGACACAATTTAACTTAAATGTCTATAAGGATGAGATTAAGTGATGCCATTTTTATATCCAAAATGTCAAAGGTCAACTTCACTGTGACATCATAATGTTCTACAAAAACACTCAGGGAGATTGTGACTATATCTCCTGTAACTTGGCTGGTTGGCAGAGGAATACAACCACAAGGTAGTTTTCTAGTTTCTAATTGTTTTGTTTCTATGGCTCTCAACTTTAATGTTTTGATTCACTCACAGCTCTCATGAATGAAAAGGCCCAGCAGCAAACTCCTGCCAAAATTAGCTACTAGCTAGACTCACAGATAGTTCTTTGCTGTATGGTTCTCTCATCGTCAACCCTTCTCATTCAGTAACGCAAATCAGGCTAATCCTAAAGAGTTTTTCAGCGAATACTGTCTGTGTGTCGTGTTTGACTGAAAATCTGTGTGGATTGGTGGTGCGGAGGATTTTTCCCACACAGATAGTAAGTTATTAACGGTGACCGTATTCCTGGAATTTACCACACTGTACAGAACAGTACAGTTAATCCTCATAAAAAGCAGATAGAAGGGGTGGGGGGAACACAGGGAGAGAAGGGGGCTGGGGGAAAAGAGCGGGTGGTGGTGGTGGTAGTGGTGGTGGTGGTGGTGGGGGGGGGGGTAGATGCAAAGAGGGGAAGAGGAGGGAGAAGGGAAGGAATTTAGTGAAGGGAGAAAGAAGAGAGATGAACGTCCAAGCGGAGAAGAAAATAGCAGAGAAGTGGGGAATCATGAAAAATTGAAAGAGAGGAGGAAGAAGAACAAGAGTGCAGGAGGAAAGGTGGGTTGTACAGAACAACATGTCTTCATTCAATTCAACAAAACTCACAAACAACATGTTGGTTGGTTTGGATCATTTTCATGGGAAGGTGATGAGCCTGGATTCAGTGTCTTGTGGATTTCCTAATTAATTAAATTACTAAGAACTAAGTTCTGCATCTGAATGTCTTCATGGCTTCGTATTAGACATCCAGAAACACTCATTTGGTGGCTTTACTGGCAGGTTACACTGTGTCGGAATGTCCATTATTCTTTTATTCTGATGATTGATTTCCAGCGGCAGCACTCATAATGCTTCAAACATGTGCTTTGTTTGTGTACAATGAGTCACACTTGGGTTGAACACATCCTGTATCCTGTGTTATGATTTGTTTTAGCATGTCTTTGTGGCAACACTACCTTCCTATCTGCCACTGCAAACAGGATAAATCAACGACGCATAGCAAAGGAGATCCCCGGGAAATAACAGTGAATTGTATTTCTCACTGGGGGTCTCATTTGTAAGGTTAATTAAATCATAAATTGTGTGCACAGTATTTGCAGAGTAATGGAAAATGCACACTGATAGGCAGCTGCAGGGTAACAGACAGAGGGCGAGTTGAATGGACCTGTGTTAAAGATGTCCTGACCGTGGAGGAGAGCGCTTCCAGCACGGCGAGGTGAAGGGAGGATACAGCAGGTTATCATCCAGAGGTTGAAGCTCAAGGTGTTGTGTAATCAAATTTACAACAAGACCATGTGGTGGAATGTGACCTGGATCCTGATCTGGTGATGCTGCGCTCTCTCTCTCTCTCTCTCTCTCTCGCTCTCTGCGTCTTTCTCCCTTGTGAACACACAGAAAATCAATAACACACTCACACCTGCAGCCTCAGCCATTCAAACATGTTCATCTAACCTCTGGTGCACCATGTATTTTTAATCTCTAATTTAATGAAAATCTAAAACATGTTCTGTATCGTATAAGTTAATTAACATCTTCTATTTGCTGCTGTTAAGTGGTCAGTGTCTCTGAGGATACACACTGTTTAAAATCATTCATCAAATACAACCCCACTGAGTCTTTGACGTAGACTCCCAAAACCAAAACCCTCTCTGCAGTTTCTTTATATGAAAGATGGGCAAACACAGATTTAAAGCTTTTCAACTGTTGTGATTGATTGAGTTGGATAAAAATCATATTCCAGTGAAAACTGACAGCTGCTGGTCAGTTTCTCTTGTACATGAGACCCAGAGGAAACATTCTGTCAATGGAAAACATTTGACCTTGACCTTAAAGTGTGCGCACTACTACTTTTTTACATTTATGTGCAGAAATAAAAGGTACATAAGATGTTATAGTCATGTTTTTAAATATTATTTATACATGGAGGGATTGTATGGACAGCCGGCAGTAGAGAGATGAAGGAAATTAGGGGACACACACACACATGCAACCAAGGCCACCAGGGCACACCTAAGTTTCATGTTTTTAACATAAAATCTTGTTCTGAAACTATCTAGTAACTAAGGTTATCAGATAAATGTAGTGTAGTAAAAAAAAAAAAGAATTTCTGACTAAATGACTAAATGAATTACAACCAAAAGGAGACAGTAGATATAGACCTGACCCACATAGCGAAACAAACACCTTCAAGAAAACACTACCTGCATCCTTAAATCTGGAAAACTATAAATTCTACTCACCCAATAGGACACAAAAGAATGTCAGGATGGCTGAATCTGGACCTCCTCTGGTCTTTCTGGACTTTGGATGGAGTTACTATTCATCTGTTTTTATTCAGGAAGCATTCGCCGAAGGATACATTAATATCATATTAACCCCTATTTTTGTGCAGTTACAATTACAGTTATAAATAGTTCTTTATAATATTTGCAGTGTTCTGTGTGGGAAGAGGTTGGACATTTTATTTTATAACTGAAATACTCATGCAGGTAGTATTTATAATATACAAAGCACCCAGTTCCACACAGTGAACTATCTCCCACAGGTTATCATGTCCAGCTTGATTTTTGACCCGAAGATATGTATTTGGACAGAAATGCAAAGGTTACCTAATTCTTTTCCCCCACCCCTCATCTTAACCGTCTGAGAACATGACAAGCTGGTGTTACATATCAGCAGTAGATGCTAGCTAGACAGGAACAGGAGGATCTATTTTATTTCTGGAGGCCTAATATCATCTGATCGTTAAGCCAGAAATATGGCTTTGGTCATTACATCCCGAGATGCCAGTCTGGACAAAAACATGTTATGTAAGCCCTGGCGTGACAAAAAGCCTTTTTCTTTTTTACACAGCGTTTGAATATATTAACATTTACACACATACAAAATTTGACTTATATAATAATACGCCAATACCATCAGTGTATCTCTATTTGTTAGCTTGGTTGGTCTTGAAAAGGTAGTTTGTGTTATATAATTAGGCATGGATTTCTTGTAAGTGCATCATCTTCAAAATAAAGGTAGCTGAAAAAACTTTTTTGTATTTCACATTTTTATTGGTCATCATAATGAAACAGCATCACTGATAAAAAACAAAACATAAACAAAAACAAAAAAAAACATCCCCTTTGTTTGGGTAAAATTACAAATGTGAATGTTCAGCCTGATCCACAGGAGGCAGGCGCACTGTGAACGGCAGAAACACTGAGCCAGTGCTTCTCCACGGCTGAGGGTCCATAGAAAAATAAGGCAGGTGGTTTGTACAACTCCTCTCTAAACACTGTCAACGTTATAGCTGGGGACTTGTCTGCATTTACAAATCCACAAGACGACTTCTCACCTAGGCCAGCACAATATACAACAGCATTGTACATCTTGGCTCAATCATGCAAAAGAGGTGATGAGATCTGAATTTGTCCAAAAGTAAGATGAAAAATTCATCCTGACCGAATACCTGAGATACTAAAGGGGGTAGAGGTGTTGTGTTGGGAGCTTTCTGTTAAAAACCTGCCGCCTCTTGTCTTTCTTTGTAAGAACAGCCTTTTAAAAAGATGAAATCCAACCTGAGGAAGAGATGAATCTCTTACACGGAGAATAAGCCACTGATGGCAGGAGGCTAATTAAACTGCAGCCAAGCATTCGTAAAATTGTTTTAGAAAGAGTACGCCAGATTTTCAAACTGAGAACAAGTCTTTATTGAACATTCATAGCGGGTACTGAATGGGCCGTGTGGACCCTTCGGTGCTGACGTTTATCAGACCGTGGAAAGCTTCAGTTCAAGTAACATCACGGAAATAAAACCTCAACAAAGCTGGGTTTTTTTTATGACAGCAGTGATATACATTGTAAGCCACAGTAAGGTAAGAACTACAACTGTGTACGATTGTCCTGGAACCAGCTTCAGAACTGGCAAACAGGGAAAGTTCCTGTGCATTTTGTTATGCTGTCCTAGAGGTATACAGCTACACGTTAGCATACACATGCTATTGCGTGCCGTTTGATAAAAAACAGAAAAACCATAAGCTCTTACAACAACATGTTAAAATGTTCTGTCCTGTAAGAACCTTCCTGTAGTGTGGGTACGAAATACTTCGGATAATCTCATCTTTCTGCCTTACAGCACTGTTTTCAAGAAACACATTCAACATCGATACTGCTTACTGGTGGCTTTACTTTCAACCCAGTGTTGCTCAACAGGAGTCATTCAGAAACAGAAACGTGGTTCCTTGTTTCTGAGACTTCTGGGAAAACCGTGTTATAAACTGTTATGAAGTAGGCCGTTGATTAATTCATCCTGATATGACAACATTAAAAAATGAAAATGGATATATAGAGACCCAATTTTCTACAAATATACAAGCTTCAAATAAAGAAAAAAAACTACTGTCATACAGCAAGGGAAAAAAATGTCTAATACAAGTTATATATATTTATATATATACTAAAACAAACACTGGATTGCAGAAGACTTGTAAGGCAGAATCCCCCAACAACCCACTCACAGACAATGAGTATCAGTGTACCATAAAATAAAGATTATTTACAGAGCATATACAATTGTCCAAAAAGACCATGTTTGTAATCCAAAAACATGCACATAATACACTATTTCATTTGAAATATCTATTTGTTTCATGTACATAGATCCGCAAAGGATCTATAAATGCTGTCCACTTTGGCTGGACGTGTTCGAGACACGCAACGGCATCGGAGAACAAGTGAAATGAATAAATCTGGGGTATGGAAGTTCTACCAAAGGCACCAGAACTAAAAGCCAATTATAATGAGAACAATCCAAAAGGTTTAAGTAAAAAGAATGATCCTGGTGCAATTTTTATCTGATTAAAATTTTTAGATAATAAAATGTTAGGAAATTTAAATATGTTTAATTTTTGGGTATGAGTGTACAACAACAGAGTTAATCAAAATTATATAAATACTAATCAATCCACGGAGCTTAATGACTTGTGAACAAGACAGACGACGTGACCAGTGTGCTCTGCTTCAAGTGCTCACAAACATACATCTGAAGATTAACCTTGACTATTTAAAGATACACCTTTGTACAGATAAACCGAAATTTAAAAAGAAGCGTAATTATTTTTAGCTTGGTTTACAGTCTTGCACACATGGGTCACATCCTCTGAATGTTAATGTAGGTATCAGTTCTGTAGCTAGCTCCTCTGTTACAAACAGCATGATGAAGTACTGTTTACCATCCAGCTTCTTCCAAGTCACTACTCTTTAAAGGATTCCTTTGACATTTTGGGGAAAAAAACCTTATTCAACTTGTTGCTGAGATGTAAATGAAAAAATTGGTACCACTCTTATGTCTGTATGTTAAATATGAAGCTAGCGCCTGGAGACAGTTAGCTAAAATGTGGCAAGACAGTCAGCCTGACTCAACCAAGTAGCAGCTCTAAAACTTAGTAACTTAAACTTTCAGTAACTGTAATATCTCATTAGTCTAATTGTATGAAAACCTAAATGTAAAAATGTCAGAGTTCGCTGTTAATGCTTCCAGTCTTTATGCCAAGCTAATTTCATATTTAGCATACAGACATGACAGCGCTAACAGTCTTCAAAAAGTCACTTCCCAAAATATCAAACTATCTTTTTAGCTGAATAGCTAAATGTTAAAAATGTTAAATGACTTTTTGGAGAGAGAGCATTTTTTCATTCCAAGATATAATATAGTTCAACACAAGTTGAAAATATTTTACTTAAAATCTTGGGATCTTGAATAGATTTGAAATAATTTCCAGTTTGGCTCTGTTGGTTGAATTTAATTCATTTTGGAATTGTCCAATTACATTCTCTAAACTGAATACGTTTTTATACATGTAGCCTATACTTAGATGTACAGCCTTATCAAGTGCCTTTTAAATTATTCCAGCAGGTGTATATACTGTGTGTTGAAATGGTCATTCAACTTCATACAACCTGAATGGCAAAGAGCCGTATGAGGTCAAGTAAGATATTATATACAACACTCATTTTTTTTCAGTAGATACACTTAATTATGTACATTCATACTTTGCATGTTCAGATCCCTCTGTGACAGTAATACTGAAAGCATTGCCTCGCTTCGTGTACACAGCCAGGATGAAAACAGCCAGCAAGGAAGGTCCTTGAGAGTGTGGAGCTGGGGAAGCTCTAGAACGAAACCGATCGTCTAAAACTGTACGTGCATGTAGACTTTGGCAAAGCTTCTGATTGTTAACATGAGGCACAGCAGCAAATTAAACCAAAATGTCCTGAATAAAACTTCTGCATGATTGAATTAAGTCACTGATTAACTGCTGCTTGATTAATTTCAGGTATTTTTCATGGGTAGTAGCTTAAAAGAATATATATATATATATATATATATATATATATATATATATATATATGTATGTTTGTGTGTGTGTGTGTGTGCTTGCATGTGCATGAGATGTAATGTTAGAGGTGCTCTTTGTTTCACGGAGGACGACACACTCCACCTCCAACTGTCTCCTTCAAGTGCACAGGGGACTGAGGGACTCGCATTGTCTTTCCAGCCCTGCAAATTGCAGTTCACAGATCTGCTTCAGGTGAGGGCTACACAGTATATGTTTGTTCTGTCTCTTCATAGCTGGAAAATACTCGCATTCATGATGGTCATCATAACGATGATGATGATGATTTCAGGATGTCTTGGTGGCACGTTAAACCAGAGTGGGTTTCCCCCTCTCTGGGTTTTGATTCTCTCATTTCTGTTGTGTCACATCAAGAACTTTACAGCAACAAAAAAATATGAACTGAGCTTAAAAAAAATTCCCACCAGTGATTTTCTGTGGGGGGAAAAACTGAAGATGTCTTAACCCAGTGCAGCACATCATGTCCTTAGGTTGAGGTTTTATAATTGATGTTTGATGAAGGGAAGGGAACCTCTGATGTGGGAAGAGGCAATTGGAGAACAGACTTGATGATGGTGGTGGTGGTGGTGTTGCTGCACTCTTTACTGTGAATCTGAGGAGGGAAGCTTTAGTGACCATCGTGGGAGCCTGGGGGGTTGTGAACCCAGTCGAGGACGATGAGTGACAAGCTGCCAATCATGAAGATGATTCCCACGACCAGGAAGATGGCCGCCTGAAGAGACAGAGTCGGAAGAATTGAGACAGAGGAGGGGATTAAATGTGGTTGGATGTGTGATGATGCACAGCAGGTGTCTGTTGAAATTACACAGGAATCACATTTTGAATGAGAAAAATGATACAGTGAGAAAGCTGTTGAGTGTGTGTGTGTGTGTGTGTGTGTGTGTGTGTTCCCGGACACTTACCCCGATCTTCTGCGGGGAGCGGAATGGCACTGATTTTACCAGGCGGAGGTAAAAGGCAGCAGGTAGAATAAAGATGAGCATGGTGGCCGCAGAAGAACCTGCAACAAAAACCAGAAGGAAGATGATTTGACTAATCAGAAAAAAAACAAAACATTTCAAACCTGCACTTCAAACATTTATGAAGTTTCCTACACTTTAAATCACTTCAAATATTTCAATTTCAAATATTAGACAGAGTTAAAACTATGAATACAGACAAAACCAACTTTGTTTCTGAGATTTTGATGTGTGCAGGCCAATAATTTGTGTAACAGCGTTATCTAGGTTGTATACACAAGTCATAAAAGTATGACGCCAACAAGTTATTTACATAATAGGCAAAGTAAATACCTACTAACTTGACTGCTTCACGTGGCAGTCACATCCTTTTGCAAACATAAACATATCTCACAAATATTGTATAGCGCACCATCAGCAATCCTAACACACAACGCATGAATGTATCTTAGTGGAAGTTGATGAATGGATGATCAAAGTTTGATTCATTACTATTGTATTTTACCTGTTGATCTCAGATTTTACAACCATGCTCTCTCTTTGACGTCCCAACAAATATAAATATTTATTGCCAAAATTATTTCTAACCTTATTTGGTAAAATGCTTCCACCCCCCCCGAAGTTTGGGCAAGTTAGGACTATTTTCCTGCTCAACTACAAGTGATACAGTGTAATACATTTTGATTTCTGAGGTGTGGTTTTTGCAGGAAGGCTGTTTCTGAAGGCGACTTCCCTAAATAAGAGTTCTCTCCGTGTTTGTGTGTGTTGGCATCACGATTGTGAGTGTTTATATCCAGTGGTCACAAACAGCTCACGCGACCGCACAGCTGACACAACCCGACACTTTAAGCTCCTGTACTTCCAACGTCTCTACTGAATGAAACGACCCCTGAACTTAAGGTGCTAATCAGTCCTTAACTGCCTCGCTCCCTCTTTTATTAACTTGTATTTCTCCACATGGTTTTCTCTGGGATTTTTCTCATGTTCTGCATTTTTATCCCCTTTAAACCAAAACTTCCTTTCCAAAGAGTAGCGTTTTGAGTCTTGCGTTAAAAAGCGGAAATGTTATCAACATGACGTTTGTAATGGTATTCAGTGCGTGGACTCACCAATGAAACCGAAGATGTCTCTGATGGTAGGGACGAAGATCACCAGCATGTTGTTGAAGGCCAGGATTGCGGCGGCGATCAGCATGTGGCGAGTCCAGCTGAACTCTCGCCCGCTGAACAACAACGTGGTGATGGAGGAGCGGATCTGGGAAAAACACAAAGTACTGACATTTAGATCTTTGGCTTGATCACACAGAACCAGACAAATCTGTTTATTAATATTATAACAAAGTTGTTAGCGTTTACGACTTGTGACCACAAAAGTACCAGTTTAGTTGAATTGAAATAAAAATAATGTTACGTTCAATTCCAGCACTTAATTCTACTGACTTCACACTGGATTGTAATGAAATATGTGGTCAATGCAACAACTCAACAACAAGAGTCTAGTTTGTGTGTCTGCTGGCCTGTGTCTGAGGCTGATTCCCACACTTGGCCACTGACTGATGTGTGTCAAGTGCTATGAGGCAAGTGTTTGTGTTTTTGTGAGACTGTGTGTGTGGTTGTGTGTGTGTGTGTGTGTGTGTGTGTGAGAGAGAGTGGGAAACATTGGAGATCCAAGCTAAGACGCCTGGTGCTGCTGAGCCACATACAGCCTGTTCAAGCCTCCAGTGGGTGAAAGGTTGTGGGTATCAGGTGAAACCTGAGGCACCGACTGCTCGCAGGCCACAGGGGGAAAGGTTACAAGGGGCGGTGCTTACGGCGCCCATTCAAAAAGGCAGGGGATTATCTCCTGCAGCGCAATGGCACCATGGGATTGCATCAGCCGGTAGTGAGAGGAGGGCGGACTCGCCTGCAGGGGGGGAGGTGTGTCTTTACGCGAAGCTGCTATTGTCACTTGTAGTGGACTTTCTTTTCTGCAAGCTTGTCTTCCCTCCTCTGTTGACTTACTAGTCCAACATTAAGCCAACACATTTAATTACAGCTGTGGCAGACAGTTTGTGGAGAATGAAATACAAGTTACCAGAAGAGTTTCAGAGAAGGTAACTTTTTTATTTAGTTTACCTGAGAAAGAAGAGACATGTGCAATCTTTTCCTATTTAAGAGCCGCTGCTGGCAGAACACCACATGCCTTCTTTGTATCCTTTCAAGTCTGACTTAAGTACAAGATTTATATCCAGTTTGCATGGCACAGTGGAGGAAAAAAAAAATCACATTAACTGGATTTTCTGCGCTGTCAGATTGAACCAAGTGACCTCCATCACGACTGTCAGGAGGCACCGGGATGACGCCTGACCTTTAATGTCCTCTGCCAAAAAAGTGTCACCACTTTAGCCAAAACTCATTTCATGTGGGAGATAATAATGACGATAATTTAAGCGCATCTCTCCTGAAATTCCACGAGCGAGCCCCCACCCTCCTGCCCTCTCCCTCCCACCAACTGTTGCATAATTAGGCTGAAAACTAGAGCCTGGATGAGGCATTTCTCCCCAAGGCTCCAAACTATTCAGCACCTGGCTGCTACCTGGCGCAAAGCCTTTGGAGTTCACCGTGTGATATTTGCACACTTTCTATACATACACACACACACACACACACACACACACACACACACACACACACAAGTATGCGGACAGACTAGTTGTAGGCAGTCGAATCTGGAACCAGCCAGTTAACAAAAAACAAGGGAGTAAGATCTTAGCGACAGCAGCTAGTCCGAGGTCAGATCACAACAAACCATGTGCATTTGAGCCTGTTTACTGAAAACTGAAAATTGTGTTTTACCCAAGTCAAGATGTGCACGTACAGTATGAAAGTGAAAGTGGCAGACATGTGTCAGAGCTGTTAAAAGTCAATGTTTTCCCCCTTGAACCTGTCATTTCTACATAAACCCATTTGCTTTTTTTCTCTTTTACAACCATGTTTGAATTTTCACAGATGCTGCGTGTGAACTGAGAGTGTATGCAGCAGGGTAAAAGTCCCTTTTCAAGTAAAAATATCAACAGGAAAGACGTATCGGAGTGTTTTCAACTACATGGGCACTGAACCATCACTTGAAACTAGAGAGCCAATCACGGCCTTTTTGACTGGAAAAAACAAACAGATGAACAGACTGTGCTTTACTACAACCCAAACAAATGCTCCGCAGCCTTTCAGTTCCACAGCCAACAGGCACATGGACATATCAAACCTGATCCTCCTGCAAGCTAACAGATAACAGCTAACTAGCTAATGCTAACTTATATTGCTGTGTTTGAAATTGTGTTGTAGTTTCAGTGCTTTAATGTTCTGTATACGAAAAGAATAGACAGTTTTTTTTATATGAGACAAAAAAAAATCACAGCAAACAGAAAATGTTTAGTGGCATTAGCTAACCTGCAGATATTCCTGAACAGTGATATATTCATTATCAAAGCCTTTGAAACAGTTGCATAAAAAGTCCAAAAACTACTTTTTAAGTAAAGACAAACAAACTAGTAACTTGTGAGGCTTTAGAGGCACGCAGTGAAGTTAGTGCTACACAAAGACAGGTCCCTACACTACATGTTGGTAACATGTAAAGGTGATTTTAATCAGTTCATTTGTAGCACTCTCCCATGGTTTCAATAACCAGCTGGAGCCTGAGAACTGGGGCATGTTTGACTCCACATAAAGCCCTTTCATTATGTACTGGATCCAGCCAAAGCCCTGTGTGATCTGGCCTCTGTTAGCATCTATCCTTCACGTGACTGCACCCCCCACCCCACCCCACACACACACACACACACACACACACACACACACACACACACACACACACACACACACACAGGTATATACTCTTTCACATCTAAACACGTGTCTCCAAAGGCACGGTCCCACACACATATTCTCTCCTCTCCCATATAGTACTTCCCCACTGACGTGAAGGACAGTCACAGACAAAGCTAATGTTAATCTCTAGCTGAAGGTCGGCAGCATTTTTCTGCAAAATGAAGGTCAGGAGGATTCAAGGCAAGATTCTCAAATGTCAAATGGAAACTTGGCAGAGCAATGTGTGACTAAGTAGTTCTTTTGATCCGATGCCTCACATGCATCCAAGTTAGTCAATCTTTCGACCGTGCTGCAGCAACGACGGTTTAATTTACTGCAGGAGTAGCGATGGTCGGTTAATTAAACATTCCTAGCTCTGCACAAATGCACATTTCTGATTCAGAAAATCATGCACAGGTCAACTTTTTTTTCTCCAATTCCCAAACAGCATCAGCAGAGCCATTCATACTACTGCCTCTCTGCAGCTAGTGCTTATCACCAAAACTGACACACTGTATGTAAAGCAGGCTACGGCTACGCCTTTTAACAGGAATCCAGGCGAGCCGAAACCAAAGCAAAATTAATCGGCTTCACATATTTAAAAGCTGACTGAGGAGCATGAGCACTAAGTTTGTGCTGCATTCGGCTGCCATAGGATTTGAACCCCTCACCCTGCCTTGCTCGTTTCACTAAGCTACAGTTCACCACAGCTGGTTAGCGCCGTCACATCTGGGGCTTGTCTTCTGTCCTTATCAATTTTTTATTTCCTTTGTTCTCATAGTCCTCCTCCCTCTCACTCTCATTTTACAGCCTAATCCTTCTCTGTTTCTCTGTATCAAGACCTGTTTATTGTGAGCGCCTTTCAAAGTGGTTTAGGTTTGTGCCAGACAACAAGAAGAAAACACACACACATGGATATAATGGCATGTTTGCAGTTAACCACACTAGACATGATCACGAATCATCGCAATGTCTGAGTTTGTCATTTGATTCATGTGAAGGAAAACCACCAGTGTCTGCTCACTGACTGACTGCTATAAATGTGGCTGTCAAAACACTAAATTATGGAATAAAAATTTCCCCTGTTGGAAATATTATGGCCACCATCAGCCAATAATTAGACTCTCCTCACTATCTTTGATCCAGAAGCAGATTTCTAAACATGATCCATCACTAACACAACGACTGTGCACCCCTGGCAGAGGTTTGTGTTTCTGTCTCCCTCCACCCTCCCCTGCCTCAGTGAAGCTAGTGGTCAGGGTGAGGGTTTTTCCACTGTCCTCTCTGAGCCTGTAAACTTCCACTGCAGAGAGAGGGGGATCCTCTCTCACATTCCCTGCGACAGAAAAAACAGCAGTGTCTGCTAAAGGAGGGGTGTGTGTGTGTGTGTGTGCGTGTGTGAGTGTGTGTTTTAGTCAGAGGTATGGGTTGAGAACAGGAACATCATGTGTGAGAATGCATCAGCTAAATAAAAAACATGACAGAATTTGGTTTGTGTGTCGGTGTGGAGACACACATTGTGAGACAGTGGATATGTAAGAGTACAGTATAAATGTGTGTGTGTGTGTGTGAGTGTGTGTGTGTGTGTGTGTGAGTGTGTGGTGTCTAACTGTGTTACCATGACATGCTGCATCATTCTCTGTCAGCACTTTCCTCTCACTCAATATGAACAAAGCTGCTGCCATCTGGTGGCAGCTGACTGTAACTACAGCCACTTCAGAAATGAGTCAAAAATAAGCAGCTGCTTGTCTTTGCATTAAACCAAGTGTGTGTGTGTGTGTGTGTGTGTGTGTGTGTGTGTGTGTGTGTGTGTGTGTGCGCGCACATGGAAACTAAAGTGGGGCAAGAAACTTCCTCTGGCCCGCAGCCATTTTTGTTCTCCTCATGTCAGATAAGGGCCAAACTAAAATTAGCCTGTGACCATATATGGGGAGGGAAGTGAGAACAGTGTGTGTGTGTGTGTGTGTATACGTATGTGTAAATGAATGTGACTGAGATGATAAGTTTTGGTAACTGGCCATCACACACACACTGACCTTAGGCCCCATCTTGAGAGAAAAATGGGGAACAGACACAAAAAGTAAAACAGGCTTCACTGTGAAAGCGTGTGTGTGCATGTGTGTGTTGGTGTAATTAAGAGGTGTGGCTGTTTACGACCTCAGCCTGTGCGATTTGGGATTTGAGATGACGATACAAGGAAAGTGCCAAACTGAACAGTGTGTTCCTTTTCACTTAACTGCCAGGAAAAAACAGCTGCATCCAGAAAATGACAAAAAAGAAAAAAAAAAAGACGCTGAGTTTGCAGCAACACACAGAGTGTCGACTGTGTGCAGAATGACATGGAGCGGCAGCAGCAGTGTTTGACTGAATGAATGGAAATGGTTTTACAAGTAGCTGCTTAGGGGCAGGCAGCAGCCAGATATTTCAAATTACAAGGGCGGTGAATGTTTGTGTGTTACTGAGTAACGTGTTTGTGCACTCTGACGTAAATCAAATTATATCAGCACTTAAACAAGGCTACATTTAATAAAGCTGAGAGGGATGAAAGTAAAAAAATAAGAATATTAGTGCAAAAGCAGTAAAAAAAAAAAGAAAAAAAAAAGAAGCCCTGTCGATGTTTGGCAATAATGAAACAGTTTCTGCTTTCCAAACTCAACTATAGTGCCTACTTGTCCATGGAGGACACTCGCTGACAGAGACAGAGTGTGTGTTGTACGATGTACTTACAGGGAACAGCACAATGGGGACAGTCAGAGTGACGGCAGTGAGAACAGCCAGGCGCACCAGCAGCAACATGGTGTCGAACTTATAAACCTTGGTGAAGGTGTGGAGCAACTCTGCTTCCACGTTGTCTGGGAAACACAGGGAAAAAAAGACACATCAATGGATTGAAACAATTTGTGAACAAAGGATAACAGAAGCTAACAGACCAGGTGGAAAGAAACTAAATACATAGAAACACTGTATTTGTAATTCCACTACATTTATCTGGCATTGTGTTCGGTGTTGGTGTTTCAGTGTCGGGTCACTGGATCAAAACGACTCGTCTGTGGGCGCTTTTCTACCACTGGGTAAAGTGAAGCCATTAATGCGCAGGTGCCATGTTGACCAACACAGGGTCAACCTTTTTCCACCTCTTAGAAAAAAGCCGTGTTTACTCGTGGCTCTTTGTCACATTTCAGATGTTTCTGAGTTGTTTCCACTTGTTTCCACTTCACTGTGCGTTCAGACCGAAAGCGGCCAGAGTGAAATCATTTTGCTCCAGCAAGGACGCTGTTCAAGTTTTGTGGGCGCTCTGACGTGAGATGACGTAGATGAAATAGACAGCTTAATGCTTGGTCTTGAGAACTTTATTTAAAGGGCAAAACAAACAGACATGTTTGTTCTAGTTGCATGTATCGTTTTCTTTTTTAAATTTGAGTGCCTGTAAGCAAAGTTAGTTCTCAATATCTCCTCCGTTGCGCTTGGGAACAAAAGTTTGATGGGAACAAAAGTTTACACGGCGTGTTCTCTAGTGTTCTCCCGTCCACTTCTACACTCTGATTGGTTGCCGCTGCCTTGACTTCCAACTTTTTCTGACACCCACACTGCCCAAAACGCACACGCCAGCGGACATGCTGCTGCTCGCCGCCCAGAGGTGCTGCCTCACATAGAAAATGAATGACTTCCTGTCACTTTGACGTTCTCGCTGCTTTCGCTAAGCTTTTCAGGTGGTTTCAATTAAATAACCGTTGTAGTGTCAAATAAGTACAAGTGCACATTAATCACTTCACAATGATCTTCTGCCCCTTTGAAGGAGCTGACTGAGTTTCAGCCACTGTGTTTTGTTTTTTTTTGTCTATGATTACAGCTGACCGTTTCTGCTGGTGTGTATCTTCACTCTTACCATAAAAGGTGAGGTAGCCAAACAGCGCCGACAGCATGTACATGATAAGCATGGCCAAGATGGACAGGTTGGAAACGTTCTGCATCTTTTTCCTGCTGCGACTGAAGAAACAACACACACACACACACACACACATACACACACTTTTAGAGGGTTTACACTCAAATAAGTAAATTGGATCATTTGGATTAATATGTGCAGTGAGTTGTCAGTTGGACACAAACAAAAACATTTTGCGTTCATGGTGTAACGCCTGTTCTTTTGAAATGTTCTGAACTTGGCTATTATAAAGACAAAATGTCATTACTTAATAAGCATGGTTTTATAATAAGTGAACATACACTTCAATGACTCCTTAAATCATAGAGACATTTTTAATAGTACAAAAAAAAAAAAAAAATTCAGTCCATGTGCCTTTATGTGTGTGTATATCTCTAAATGTACCTGGCTCCATAGAGAGAAAATGGTTTTCATCTGGATGAACTGACTGTCAGAGTTTGTTTTAGAAGAAGAAGAAGAAGCTCACTCACTCTTTCAGCTCACTGTAGATGGGCAGGACTTCAGGGTGGCAGACGAAGGCGAAGGCCAGGATTGGCACAGTGTACGCCGTCTGTGGAAAGAAGATAAGAATGCACAGAAACACACTCAGTTATGCAGGAAAAGACAATCACGGCGCAGTTAGTCTAAATAGAAATATACTACCTATATATGTAACCATGTGATGTCTGTCAGAAATATCTTCTTTAAATTTTAATATATATATTATTTAAGTGCTGTGCCTCAGAGGATATAGAGAAAAAAAAAACCCTTTCCTTTACATCAGTTCGGGATATGAAACATGTTGGGATATTATGATCTATCAGGTTCAGCTCCACCACTGTTGGTTTTGGTTGTAACTTGTTTGCTTGTTGGTTGGATGGACTGTCAATCATATACTGTGAGAAAGATCACAATCAAAGGACATCTGACTGACGCCACGCCACACCACGCCAAGCCACGCCACGCCAAGCCACGCCACGCCAAGCCACGCCACGCCACGCCAAACATAACAAGACGATCACTGTGGCGTGACAGTGGACGGCTGGTTAGTAACACTTAATCCTGAATATTCTATTCCTGTCACAGAGGCATGTTACTGCATGTGCATGTCAGCTACTGTCGGTTGTAATCCTCACGTACGTTCAAATGAAGTTTTGAACAAAAGAGCGAAAAGTATTTGATTAGTCAGGAATGGCTCTTCTCTGAAGTTGGCATCGGTACGTCAGTGTCATCGAGGATTAGACAAACGGTGATTGTAGATGTTACGGAGATAAACTCGGGCACCATTAATAAAACGTTTCCACTCTGACTTACAACTCCCAAATATCACAGTAGAAGCAGGTGGACAGTGAAACGGTACATAAACTCTTGGTGAATCTAGTTAACATAACTAACACTGTGTCCCTGTGTCAAGATAAAGCTGTTTGCTGCGTTCTTCCTGATTCATCATGATCATACAGGCGCAGACAAATCCCTGGACTCACAGGAGCCAGAACACACCCTAACGCGCCACGCCTTTACCAACCGCTTCTTTGCAAAGTACTTGGCATTGTGTCTCTGTCAGATTTGAAGATTGTAAAACGAATAAATGCATTTTGTACAAACATGGATGTTTCATATGAATGAATATTGTGTTTCTCCTTTTGCACTTTTTTTTGTGAAGTGTGGGGAACGTTTGTGCTGAATTTCACAAGCTGGATGAACGTTTTGGGTCAGGAGAGTTTTGTCGGCCATCTACGACCACGCCGTACCTGTGAGTTGAAGACAAAGTATTTGGGTGTGCACATCTCCTCGTCGTCGGGGTGGGGCTCAAAGTGGACACTGGTGGAGTGGTGAGCATCGTGGCTGCCCGGCACCGCCGGGGTGACGTCGGCTCGGGAGAAATCCATTTGTGCCGAGCGGTTTTGTAGATTGTACAGCCCCGGCATATCTGAGCCGTTCACGCTGAGATTGGACGAGTGGTGGTAAAAGAAAGGAAGAGGGCAGGGCAGCTGGGTTTTCTTGTAGATCATCTGGAAAATAACAGCATTAAGTCACATTATGTTCTTCTAAGTGAGTGGTTCTCTACCTGGTGGGTGGGCTGCAAAGGTGTTGCGAGCGGGCCGGAAAATAATTAGCAAAACAGTAATATTTTTGGGGAAAAAAATGTAATTGCAAAAAATAATTATAGAAAATGTAAATTATAAATAAATAATAAATAAATAAATGATCCTTAACAGCAATAACAACCTTAAAGAACTCCGTTCAGTTCAGACCACTTTGTATACTTGTATTGTTACAGAGTCCGACATGGATGACCAACATTTTTGAGATTTTCAATTGGGCCATGAGTTGGAAAAGGTTGGGAACCAGTGTTCTGAGTGCTGCACGTAAAAATAAATGAAACAAAAGGAAAACAGTGAAGCTGCAACACCAAAACAATGAGCTGGAAGATGCTAACATGTTCCACAGAGCTGACACAGGTCAGAGCTGGGTCATAATTCACTGTTGGTTCATCACTACAAGCCGCTTTCACATTACACATAGTCCACTCATTTGTTGTTATTATAAAAATATTCATTAAAGCAGCTTAAACCATATCTTTAGCATCTGTCTGGCTGTGGGACAGTGGTTCCCAACCTGGAGGCCGAGGCCCACTGGTGGGCTGCGGAGGTATTGCAAGTGGGCGACAAATCATTTTGCAAAACAGTACAATTTTGGTGAAATGGTAAAATTATAAAAAAATGAAAATAAAAACATAAATAATGTTTCTAAATGTTTTAAAATTAAATGATCTGTAAAATATTAAAAATGTTCCTTTCATTGCTATTTTTTCATATTAGCCATGAACTTATCTTAGACTTGTTTGCTATCTCAGTCTGATGTCTTGCTAAAAGATTACATCCATGGCAAAAACTGAGGATCAGGTTGGATAGCTCGTTAGCAACAGGAAGAATTAAAAAGAACAGTGTAAAGACACAGATGGTGGATCAACAAGCGATCTCTCCCGTGTCAAACAGAAAAGAGAAACGGAGCCTCCTCTGCTTTCAGTTCAATCTTTGAATGTTCAATTAACGCTCTGAGAAGGCGTAACCCCGCCTCCTTATTTTCACGGGGTTGGACGTGTGCCGCCAACAGACACACGGCGTTCCCATTCGAGGACTTGTGAGGGGCCCTTCTTTGTGCATGAATTGTGTGTATTTTGCTCACGCCATTACGAGGCTGAACTTACCACACCCAGGAAGAAGACCATGCAGGTGAGGGAGAAACCGCTGGTGTAGCCCAGGTAGCCTAAAGAGAAGAAAACATCAGTAACTGAAACACACACACACACACACACTACAGCAACGACAACAGACATAGATGCAGACGCTATAGCTTGCTGGTCTGCATTCTGCCAAATCACATGTCTATTTTAGAATATAGGTCACGTCCTGTTCCAGGCTGAGCTGCAGTGTGAGTGAACCCTTTAAGATCTGTATGTACCAGCGACCAAACCTAACACCCAGGAACACAAAGCTAACGCTCATCACTGCTGTTGTCACTTATTACATTAAAATCAGCTCAGACACACAGTTTTGACCTCATTTGCTTATTTATGTCTAATTGTCCTAATTACATAATGCGGTCAGCTGAGGAGGATCTGACTACCACGTTCATAGATCACATGTGAATGGAAGAGCTGACAGCAGGCTTAATAGAGAGTGTTACGTTACTGTAACTCCTAATTGCCGGAGCTGAGTAAGGGCTCAGCTAGTGTTACATGACTTCTGGTTTCCAGACAGCTGCAAGAGCACGGACGCACTGAGAGATCTGGCACCAGGCGGTGCCAGATCCTCAATATACAGTAGTGATATTAGAAGTGCAGTGGTGTAGAGACATCACACACACACACACACACACACATTTATGAAGTCCTTACCCAGATTTTTAAGGAGAGACAAAGGCAGAATGATCCCGATCGACACAAACACCACCAGGTAGTTTCCGTTCATGTACCATTCCCTGTAAAACACGGCACACAGGTTCAAATCATACGTACAGTACACACACACACACACGAACATAAGAGTGCGCCTTCATGTTCAAAAGCACGCACACACACACACAGACACACACACTCACCCAGAGTTTTCTTCTAAACCCAAGAAGGCCCGGATCACTTCAGGCAGCTCATACTTCACGATAAAGAGGTAGCTGGACATGGCTGCAGGAGGACAACAAGGAAGAAATCCTCATTTGAAATGCAACAGACAAGTTGAAGACGTTGTATTTTAATTTGTAAAACTGCCTTTTAAAAATCTGCACTACAGTATTTATCTGTGAACACACTGACGTGCTGTCTAACCTCCAATGTTTTGCATGATTATCGATCCAAATGCTGCCATTTTCCCAGGCCAACCAAACGCTCTCTCCCCCAGCTTTTCATAGATGAGGGATCCTGCCAGAACACACAAGACCATGGAGAGTTAGTCATGAAAAAAAAAGAAAGTTAAGGCTTCACAATAAGGAAGAACAAGAAACAATAGAGCAATCAGGTGCATTTTGTTTCTCCTTGAACAGAAATCTACCTAATCTCTTAATGCTGCCTGCCTTTCCCATAATGCCTCTAGAGAAGGGTGAGGACCTTTAGTTGTCAGTACATCAAATTAAATATCATACCTAAAATGATTAATTGTACATAACCTGTATTTCTGGTGTATGAACACTATTGTCAAAAAAAATCTAAGCCATCTCTTTTTTAAGTGATGTTCCATATTTCTCAGAACAACACCTTGTGGTTGAACCAGTACAGTAAGTTCTTTATGTAATAATAATAATAATAATGATGTAGAATTTCAAATAGGAAAGAAAATCTTTTAAAAAGTCTTTCTGTAAATTTCCACCGGGAGCATGATGGGAAATAATCTAAAAGGAATTTAGTCTTGACCCTGCAAGGTCCCCAGTCTTCCCAAAATCTTATAGTGTGACTTATGACACATTGTCTTTAGATGTGAGAGGGAGTCAGACCTCAGTCTTTTCTAGTCTTTATTCTTTTAAAGTCTTCTAGTGTGTGATCAGTATTAGGTGAAATACCAACCTCCTTCTTTTGCCGTCATGAGGAGAAGATGCACAGAGTACAAGGAGAGGATCGCCACAGCGACGAGGAGGACTCTGCAAAGAGAAGGAAAGCAGAGGTCAGAGCTGAGTGCAAGATGGTGACGCATAACAATTACAGTGAGACAAAGAAATGTTGTGTTCGGTGTCAACTGTGGGGTTTTTTTTTTACGTAGGTAATGGGGAGTGAAAAAGAGTAGTGGAAAGACGGGAGAGAAAGTTGTAGTCCATATAACTTTGATGTGTTTGCTTTGCTTAGGCTTTGACATATTGAACATCACAGTAGCTGTGACACACTGCAGCTGCTCAGACGTGTTTGTCGTTTAGTTGTTTGGGGGATTTCTCTCAGGAGAGGCTGCGAGCTGTCAACACGACTTCACCATGGCTCTAACATGACCAGTACAGTGCTACGTCAGTGCTACGTCAATGCATCTCGTCTGCTGCATTCTTCAGATGGCACATTGTATCTCAACAGGGAAATACTGGAAGTACAAAGAGCGCAGCATTACTTTTATGGCTTCCTGCAATAATCCCGCCCTGCTCATTGTGATTTTTAGCAACAGGATGGAAGAGGTTTAGGAGGATAGGAGCGGTGTGTGTTATCTAAACTGGCACAAGAGGGCAGGAGTCTATTATTCCCTTTCTGCTATCATTCTGCAGCAGCTACAGAAATATTTCCCTTCCGGTTTCAGAGAAGCGACACCCTCTATGTTTTAGCTGTCTTTTTCTCTGTGGCGCTGCAAGCTCATGGGGTTGACACGCAGCAGGGGCATGGACAGTGGACAGAGTGGGTAGGACTGAGGGGTGTAAGGTGACAGCAGGGTGTCGGATGTTGGAAGTCACCCATGAATGCTGATAATGCATATGCACGGGACAGAATGAGCCGGGAGACAGACGGCAGAGGGACTGAGGGCACAGGGTAAAGGAGTTCAAATATTCCTGCTCTTACTTTCCAGCTGGTAATGTGATAATCAAAAATGAAAGAGAGTTTTAAATATGTTTGTTGCTACCTGTCCAACCCCCATGCTGTTCGGTTTCTTTGTTGTGCAGTCGTGCTACTTACGTAAAGAGAATAATGCCGGTGTTCGCCATGGCGAAGGACAGGCCAAGGATCCCGCTGCCCATGATGGCGTTGCTCAAGTTGAAGACAGACATCCCGAAGGAGGCGTGGCCGGGATGCTGCTCAGACAGAGAAGAAAGAGAGATGAGAAACATTTAGCCTTTGAGATAAAATCATTCTCAGATAATTGGTGATATATTTAAAGTCAGTATTGCAGCTGTATTTTATACATATTTCCCCTGCATTAGAACAAGAGAGGAAACATTTGGTGCAGCAAAACCACACAAGACTTAAAATGCCATAAGAACCCACAAGTTGTAATTCAAGGAAAAATACACCCTCATGTTCTCCGGCACTGTTTGCTACCAGTAGTTAAGTGCATTTCCAGTAGTTATTAAATTTAATTGACAGCTCCGATTCTCCCTCAACTTCTACGTCAACTGCCAACATTTCCCAGAATGCCAGAATTCAGAGAGAGGCCCAAATCTGCCACACTCAACTGAGTTGTGGCTGCTTGAATTACACGGACATGACGCCACATTTTTGAGATTTTTCCATGTGAAGAAGAAACTTAGATTAAATAACTACCTGGAATAAAAAAATGGAATATGAAAAGTAATATGACCAGCATGATAAATTATTTTGAACTTTTTTTTCTGATTTTCTAGTATCTTAGTATCAAACATCCTCTAAGGAATTATATTGTGCTCAATGGTAGGGCACACACAGATGCTTTCTAGGATGTTTCTTGCAAAGTCAGTAACCTATAACATCAATGTTTGCATAATCAACACATTGGCTTGCACAACTTCCTTCACGTTAAACACTCTTTATGCATGTCTTTGGTGTTAAACCAACAAAACCAAGGCACAGTGAAGCCATTAAATAACAGCTTACAGTTGTTTTCTGTTTTTATTTTGGTAATTTACTCTTAAAATCTGCAGATAAGTGTTATCAGAATAAACCTTTTACTCTGACTGATAGACACTGGCGACATTAGCGTTGCGACTTGGGAATCCTCTTACATATTCTTCATGGTATTCTTCGTATTTCTTCTTCTTCATCATCCCATTTGACAGGAACTTCTGGCTCTCTGCGTCATCGTTATCATCCATGAACTGGCTGCACGGAACCAAGAAGAAAAAAAAGACATTAGCATTAGCATTAGCATACACAGTAGGCAGCTCTCTTTATATACAGTATGTATTTCAACTTTGCGTGCCCAGAGTGTAAAGCAACGCCTTTAGTGCCGACTCATTTGGAGAACGAACTAAAAGCCTTGACATCACGGTTGCTGCTGACCTGTTGATGGTGGCCTTCTCGGAGTCGATGGGCTCCGTGTAGCGGTCGTCCAGGCTGTCGGTGCTGTCGTCGTCAGCCTCCGTGGAGACTTTCCTTAGCTCCATACGATCCATGACTCCTGGCATGGTGGTTTACAGCAAGATGAGAGTTTTCAAGATTTCAGGGTTAGACGTTCTAAAGGTCGGCGATAGGTTTCTCCCTCAATCTCTGCTAGACCTTGTTACCTATAAGAAACAAAGAGAGGAAACGTTGAAGTGTCAGTGACTAAGACGCTGTTGAAGATTCAGATTTCAGTTTAACAGCAGACAGGTCCAGGTCTTAAAAACTCACTAACACTGGAGTTCACTACAGGATTGCCAAATTGCATCTGAGTACAGGCCTGGAGATGCATACAGTCTGTCCTCAACAGGCCTTTTTGTCTTGATGACGAATATTTAAGAGTAAGACGTGCCAAGTAAACCAGCCCGTCTCATTTCCTGGAACTGGGAGTGTGTTTGTTATGTTACCTTGAAGAGCAAAGCTGAGATATGACACAGCCATGGCAGCTCCCACATCAGGGCTGAAGTCCTGAAGTTTTATTGCTATTTCCATTTTACAGCAGCTTCATTTGTGGTCAAGGTTATAGTAGTTTTTGATTTTTCATAGTTTTTATTTTCAATAAATTCAGTTTTGACTTTTTTTTTTTTTTTTAATTCAATTTAGTTTTAATTAGTTTTTCAAGAGGGTTTACTAGTTAAGTGTTTTCAAATTTTCAAATTGCTTAGTTTTAGTTTAGTTTTTCTTAGTTTCAGTGTTAGTTTTAGTTTTTTTGTAATATGTGGTATTTGTCATGGCCAGATTAAAAAAAGGTAAGAAAAAGTATTATGTATTATTGTGTATAAAAACTCAACAAAACATCAAACCATTTCATCTAGATGAACCAAATCAAAATGAACTCATCAGTGAATTGGACTGTCCAGGCCTAGTCATAGGTGCTGCAGTTGCAGTTAATTAACAATAAAATACTTAACATCATTGATACAGTGAATGTTTTAGACACTTAGAGTGCACATGTACTGGTCGCACACTGAGAGCCAGTCAGCTGTGAGATACTGCTTCATCTGCACAGCTAAAGATCTGGAAGATAGCTTTCAAATCCACCAAAACACTCATCTTATGTATGAAATAAACTGACAAAAACTAAAGATATTCTCTCTACAATCTTAGTATATTTTAGTTAGTTTTGTTAACACACAATGCGTTTTCAGTTAGTGGTGTTTTTTTAAAAAATATATATACAAAGCCTTATTTTTATGTTTATTTCAATCAACAAAAATATTTTTTCCCATCTATTTTTTCATTATTTTGTTAGTTTTAGTTGATAATAACCTTGTTTGTGGTGTTAGCAACTTACAAAATAAACCAAATACTAAATTAAGTGAAATTATGTCTCACTTGGGTGTTTTACAGTGTTGACGTATGTAGAGTATGCTGGCTGGAGTTAAGTCAACAAACCTTGAAACCAGGTCAAGGATGTAAAGGGTTCATAAAGCCACCAGACCGCCAACATCAACAGGGTGTCTTGTTCATGTTTGAGCCAGTTTACTCAGTCCCACCCATGACCAGTCAAGAAAAAAGCCAACAGCACCGCACAGGGATCTGCAGCATTCATCATTAAGTTACGTAAGGAGGAGATGTAAGGCAGTGACCGAAGCCTGTATGATTACAAATGCTACTAAGAGTCAAATTATTTACAGGACTGTTACTGTCGCACAAAGAGTCCATTGATTGGGCCGAAGGGAAAGATCCCAAGTGCTCACTGACAAACAACCAACCATGGCAACAAGTACACAATCACAACAAAAGAGAACAGTAAAGAGCAGTAAAGAAACCAGTAGCTCTGCAATTCTCTTTTGTTTTAAAGTAATTACAAAAGTAATTAAGTTGTGGCAATCCTGTGCAATGTGGCCAAAACATAATTTAACATTATAGTGCAAAGTCAAAGTAGGATACCATTCTCCATGCCGTCCATTCAGCATGACACTGGAGCCAGTGACAGTTAGCTTAGCTTAGCTTCACATAAAGACTGGAAACAAGGGGAACAGCTGGCCTGACTATATCCAAAGGTGCTGCTCCCCTTGTTTCCAGTCTTTATGTGAAGCTAAGCTAACCGGCAGCTGGCTGTAACCTTGTGTTCATCCTACAGACTTGAAAGCGGTGTCAATCTTCTCAGTTAACTCTTGGCAATAAAGCAAACGTGTATTTCTCAAAATGTTAAGCTATTAAGACAAGTCATTTAATGTTATAATGGTTTAAATATATGTACTTGACACTCTGCATATTAGCATGTTAGTGTGCTTAGATTTGAAATGTAATAAGTTAGCACGTTAACACACGCATTAGAAGATGCCAATGTTTAGCATGTTAGCGCTGTGCACATGGTTTAGATCAGGGACTGTATATAAGATCCAAGGGCTTACAGTCTGTGACTAGATCAAACTTCCTGCCACATATATATGGACTAGCCTCTCACAGGCCTACACAAGCTTGTGCAGCACACAGGTACCATCTCTAATTGCTGGTCCTGCACTAGTCCTGGTCATAAACCTACAGGACTCCAGCAAACATCTGCTATCACCTTGGTTGGTGCGTCCTTGTCACTATGCTAGGGCAACTAGCTCTAGCTAGCTCTTAGACCATGGAATGCCTGTTTCTGCTCTGATGCTCTGATTTGTCTTTTCGGGTCAGACGTCGCAGTGCCTCTGACGGTGTTGCAAACTCTGACATGGATCTACTTCTGTAACCGACAAGTCCCGGGAAGCTTCTCACTCACTGTTCTGGATTCAGTGTCAGTCCACAGAGTCTCCTTGTGATGGCGTGCAGGTGCTTATCGTGCGTTATCAGGTCAACTGAGATGTTCTCCACACCTCCAATACCTGGGAGTGTATTTGCTATTTCTTGCTGGCATTGATCACTGGCTGACGACATGCTGAATATCTGTCTCTTGTATCTGTATATCTGTATATATTTTCTAGGAATGTAGTCCCCCCCCCCCCCCCCCCCCACACACACACACAAACACACACATTTTGGGAGCACCACCACTGGGTTTACCCAGGGGGGTGGAGCCTTCAACACTTTCTACAATATCCATGTCTATCACTTCTTTTATCTGTTTCCCTGCAGCCTCCTGGAGGTTGTAAGGGATTGACTGAGTGGCTGTGCCACAGGTTTCACTTTTAGGTGTATATACTGTATATGCTGGTCTGCTTGTTTTCCCACTCCCTTAAACATATCTGGCAATTGCTGCTGGTCGCAGCTGGTAAAGGTGGAACTAATTTATATGCATGTTGGGTAGTTGAAACTTTAACAATGCATAATTTTGTTGGTTGTATTGGTTGTATATGTAAATCTTGTAAATCTGCATATCTTGTTCTGCAAAGTAACTACTTGATACAGGTACTGTATTTGAGTAAATGTACTTTAAAAATCAGCTGGTACAAATTACCTTTGGACACTTGTTAATTAAACAACCGTCTCCAATGAAGGAAGTTGTTGGGCAGCAGGATCTTTGCATGACAATGTGTGAATTGTTTACAGCCGACAGGCAACAATGCCCCCACAGAGAGCATCCCATTTTGCAAATCAGCTGCAAATAATGTCGGAGGTGTTAAAACTCTCCATCATGACGCCACCTGGCTGAAACAGTTTGACCCACAGGACAGGGCTGTCTTTTAAATAATGTTGTTGTCACTGATGGGCTGCTGCTCCCTCTGTGATCTTCCTCTTCGGAAATAGGCCGCTTTAAAATCCTCCATATCTTGGAGCCAGCGGAGATTAAGCGTCTACATTACCGTTAACAACCACATCACACACACCGGTACACCTAATCTCTCAGTGTCGCTCTCTGCTGTGAGGCGAGAGAGAGAGGGAGGACGTTTTTCACTTCTCGTTGCCAAGAGGATTAACCTGTCTAAGTGGGTTAACTTTATATACCAGAATGCAATGCCACTGTTGTTACAACCATCATAATATTTGAGAGCACTTGTTTGGCAGTGTGCCATGCAGAACGCAGGACTGGCTCTGCAGTAGCAAACTTGTATAGCATGACAGACTGCCGTTTGTACCTACAGTTAATGTGCGTTATGTCCATTTTGATTTACAATTTATTACTGGAAGTTGCTTTTAATTTAATCTGCCCAAACAGAAGAAACACATTTGCACCTTGCGACTGCTGAGTCCTTTTACACACTGGATGAAACCCACATACATGAACGCTACATGCTAACAAAACAGCTGGAAAGTGACCAATGATACTGCAGAGACGAGAGAGAGGATGCTTGTACTGTACATTCGGATCCCATTCTGTCCTAAGGGCGCCCCGGCATGCCTTCACACTAGTGTTAAAACGAACAGCTGTTCATTTTAATGCTCAAGTGTGAGCAGGGCCACACAAACATTAGCACACAATAATAGCCAGACTTTCATAGCTTCTGCAGGATTACACAAACTAAGGTAAAACTTTTTTTTCTTCAAGGTTTTGATAGATGATTATCAGTAAAAACAAAAAAAAAGTCCTGTCAAATATTTAAAAGCAGAAGCAAGCATGCAAATGTACACATGGTGAGATTAGAAAACAGGAAAATGCAAAGAAAGGGTATCAGTAATCACACTTCCTGTTGCTACAAGTTTCACAAAATAATCTTTAAGAACAAACAGCCGACTGGTGTTCTGAGTCAACAAGTGTCCGATAAACAGTTCACATACATTCAGTTTCACTGATTTGCTGACTCTCAAAACTTATGCACAAGGTTTCAAAATAAAACAACATTTTCAAACAGAAATATAAGATCCTGTATCCAACAGATCATTTTAAAACCTCAAGTCTTCACTCTGAAAACACTCCAGCTCATACATCCTCCACACAAACAAACTCTTGCATCAGCCACCACCCAAAAATTCCTTCCAACGGGGGCAAACGTAGCAGATGAAGAAAAGGGTGAAATCCAGAAAGTTTGCAGAAAAGACCGCTTGACAACAAAATATTGTGGCGTATTCGTAAATCTGCGTCTGAATGTTGGCAGCCGTATTTTCATGCATAGTATAAACCACAACTTTCAGGAAAGGCAACATACTCACTTACTGAACAGTTTCCTTTAAGAGGTTCCCTTGTTTTTTTTTTCTTCTTTAAGAAACGTATGGGTGAGGAGCTGCAGCTCTTTTGTAACTCAGGTGAATACGCAGGCTCTTAAAAGGGAGGAGGGAGGGCCTCCATCGACCAATGAGCAGACAGACACAGTTCACTCAGGCCCCTCCTTTGAGCATGGTTGTAACCCCCAGTACACACACATGCACATGCACACGTCTGCCTCAACACAAATGAGCAATAAGGGCAAAGCAGGAACTGTAGCAGAAGTACAGTTTGTGTAGGTAGATAGATAGATAGGTAGACTGATACGTTCATCACCATCAGACTGCAGATACCACAGGGCACCAACGCTGTTAAATACCCGTGGTCGCTTCAACACCTCATCACACGACGTCACGTCACACCTCATCACATGACCACGACCATCCTCTTTTATACTGATGCTAAACCAGACACATGTGGACAGATGAGAGGCTGAGGACAGAGATCACATGCATCTCCCACGCTGAAAGCAACCCACTGTGTCGTCACTGTGCCACCTCTCCTGAGCATACAAAGAAGACACATAAGAACGTTTGCACATGCAGCTGCACACACAGACACACAGATGCCCCGACTGCATTGTGGGCAACTGTCAGTGGTTTTCGGGGTAGGCTGTGGCACCAACCGACCAATCTGAGGCCAGCGCTGTGGGTCGGGATGTCCGCGTGCCCAAGGTCATGTTTGTGTCAAGGATGAAGTTTTATCTCTGTCCACTTAGTAACTCTGTTCAAAAAAAGAAATACACACACACACACAGGCACGCACGCACGAACACACACACACACACACACGCACACGCACGGCATGTGTGGGACACACTGCACCACCATCTTTTTCCTCACATCAGCTGTTCAGTGAGTATCTATGAAACGATGAACTGATTCGGGTTTGAGCAGGTTTCAAACATGAGATGATGAACTTTCTCAACCCACAAGCATTTAGCTGAGGTTCATTCATGAAAACACAGCCAGTGTGGTTGAATTTAAAGTGTCCAGTCTTTGATTTACTTTGCTATCAGTGCGCTCATAACGGTCTGTGGAGGAGACGGCTACAAAACACAAAAGACAGTAAGACTTCCCTCACTTTCAGTCACGGCCAACAATTATTGGGCTGGTTGTATCAATTGTCAAGTATGTGACAATATTTACAGGATGAATATTGTTGATATTTACATTTGAAACCTTTTTGCAGCGATGTAATGTGATATTAAAAAGGTAGAATCAATCAATTTTGATTTTTATTAAGCTTGAATGTTTGAATAAACCCCCACTGCGTCCCCATAGACAATAATGACATAATGCTTCCAGCTAAAGCCTATTGTAACAATAGCACAGATAAGTCAGTCATCTCCTCCAGTAATATCTGTTTACTTAAGTTTAGTCACAACAGACAAGATTAGACAAAGTGTGAGAGGGAGAATGTGACATATCATCTTGTAAAAGTTACTTTAAGTCAACATCTAAACTATATGACAACAGCAAATCCTAATGTGCTAACGACCATGCTAATACAAGAACAGGTTTCAAGCAAACTAAACAAGCAGTCTGTTAAAGTTGCTGCTTCTCAACTGACTTGCAGCCCATCCCCCCCTTCCACATGAGAGATGTTGAGTTTTCTTTGGATTTAGTCAAGCAGGCGTCAGTATGTTAGGAAAAAGATAGAGAGAGAGAGAGAGAGAAAGAGAGAGAGAGGAGGGAAGCCACAAGATATTCTGTAAAACGATCACTACAGAGAGAACACAACCAGAGTGAACAGCAGTGAAAGCCACATTCCCACAAACAGAGAACTCCTCACCATGATCGTCTCTGCAGCTGCAGGGACATTCCTTAAATGGCACCTTGAAGAGTGTGTGTGCGTGTGTGTGTTTGTGTGCGTGCGTGTGTGTGGGGGCTTCACACACATACTCAGCCAATCACCTATGACTAGAAAGCTGTCCCTGAACCAATCCTGCAACATACCAAACAGGGACGGGGTTAGCTTGGGGGGTTGGGGGGGTCACAAACTTCAGAGCTGAGCAGCAGCCGGCTATAGAAGTGACCGAGCTCAACAAAATCTCACTCACACACACACACACACACACATGAACACACACACACACACGTGAACACACACATGAGCACACAAGAACAAAAAGGTTTGGTTAGCGTGTGACTTTTCTTCGATGCTCTATGTTGCATATTTGTAATAATTATTTCTTATAACTGATGTGAGCATGTTGTCCATCACTCAGTATTCTGTTGCTACAATCTGAATGAGGAAGGCTTGGAGTGTTTTTTTTTTTTTTTACACTGTAACCTTCAAATAAAACATGGACTTTTATTTACTGACACATCTGGAACAGTCTGGTCCCTCTCCTGCTCTTTCGGTTTTCTTCTGACTCTTTCCAGTAAATGTTGATCAAGTTTGCACCCACTGTCTGCCCTGTGCTCACCTCTCCCTCCCTTGTGCATGAACCCACCTATTTGTAATAAGTGTTTTTGGTAGAAATTTGTCATCTTATTGACAGTGTCCAACATACTGCAGCAGCCTGCCAAGACATTCTGACTGCTTTGTGTTCAAGTACACTTGATGCTGAGCTCCATTTTCCAGAGGTAAGTGTCAATGCGGTGAGGAAGTGTCTACTTTTTAAGCTTCGTTTTGACACAGTGGTTGGTGGGGTGCTTGCTCAAATAGGAGATGATGTAACGCTATCTGCTCGTTTTTACTCTTACACTTCAGTTCCACCTCTCCAGAACACTGGGTTTCCTGACATGGATGTGTGAATGTGATCGTTTGTGCCGAAGGAGAATAACGCACAGTGTTGACATCAGCTGGTAAACACGAGGTCACAAGGCATGTTTCCATTATGGATCAAGGGGTTATTAACCTCCCTCTTTGACCAAAACATCTCTAGCATGACACTGTGGACAATAATCTGTACCTCTGATTGTCTGAATGGGTGAATCGCTCCCACATACATGCACACAGTATCTTTGTTGTGCAGCCGACACTCCCAACAACTCTTGTCAGCGCTCATTGTGAGCTTGAATCTGAAGGCCTCTAAATTAAGCCTCAACCTCTATACCATGTGAATGGTGAGTCACTGGCCAGATGACATTCAGTACTTCTTTAAAATAATATCACAAACAAATAAGGCATCCAATATTTCTGTCCCCTGGGTGTAAAATGTATCAGCTCCACTTGTTTGCAAGTAGCCGACGGCCATATGATGTAACATACATCATGTGACACTGAAGTCATTATTATTAATAGAAATGCTTGTTTTTCCTCCATTAAAGAGAAGACTCGAGCCATTTACACTAAGCGTTCATTTTAAAAAGCACCACACATCTGATATATATGATATTTTTGAAGACATTAATTTGATTTTTAAACTTTATATAGACTATGAATGACGCTGAAAAAAATGTATTTTGTTTTGGAAGTTACTCAGGAGCTTCAAACTGCAACCCCAGTCCTCCACTGAAAGCCTCAACGCAACTCTAAAGTAGCATTTCTGAAGTATAAATGTAAGAAATGTAAGTAAGAAAATGCAGGTCAGCCTGCCTGCTTCTCAAAGTTCCTCAAAGTTTATGAGGGGTGAAATCTGTCCTTCAAATAATGGAATGGACTTGGTCTATGAAGGTCAAGTTAAGGCAAATATCTACTTTTCACATTATGTAAATGTCTTCATCTGCCATCCTCCACATAGACCATACAAACGTTATGCACCAACAAGTGTGTGAACATGCCAGTGTATACAGACTCCCAGTGTAATATAAACAGAATCATGGGTGGTCCATTTTGGATTGTGTCTGGCCCTTTAAAATTCTTGACTGACTTAAGTTCAGGGGATAGTTTGACATTTAGCGAAATAGGCTCTTTTGCTTAGATTTAGATGTTCAGATTGAAACCACTCTCATATCTCTCGATTAAAAATGAAGCTACAACAAACTTAACCTAGCTTAGCTTAGCATAAAGACTATAAATCAGGGAAACAGCTAGCTCTAGCTCTACCCAAAGGTAAGAAAATGTCACTGTGAAGTCCCCAAGTAACTTGCATAGTCTCCCATAAATGCCCTTAAGTTTCAGAGATGCTGGTTGGTTGATTTCTTTTTTGGCTTTTGGACAGAGCTATGCTGGCTAATTTTTCCTGCTTTGAGTCTTTGTGCTAAGCTAAGCTGACCATCTCGTGGCTGTAGCTTCATTTTTAACAGAATGGTATCAACCTTCTCATCCAACTCTTAGCAAGACATTAAATAACCGTATTCCCCGAAATACCCAACTATTCCTTTACGTGATAAAGCACAATAGCTCCTCAGCACAAATGGCCACTGTCTCATTATCATCTGTAATATACAGTCGGTGGTAATAAAAAATGTAACCATCACACAGCCTCTAAAGGTTATGTTGCTCCCTGTGTGTGTACTGCACACCTTCCTCCAGATGATCCAGCCTGTCAGAGCTTCCACTGGGAGGAATTTATTAATGTATATGTGGCACATTGAGAAAAGTCCCGCCCCCCCTCCTTTCTTCAGCTTCTCCTCCCTGACACACTGCAGTCATACATTTTACATGTTGGAGACAAATGTAATGAAAGCATTTTGTACTTAAGTTAAAGTTCAAACACAAAAAGATTGTGTTCTATATAAGGTTTAAAGTTAAGTCTAAAGTTTAATAAAAATAAATCTAATTAAACAGACCTTTTGACCATGGTAAATAAATACCAAGGTCTGATCGCTTTGTATCAGCTAATATTCAGCTACGTATGTCTGATCACCAGCTGAACACTTCACTCCTAAACCTGCACACGTGGTGTGTGTGGAGGTGTTTGAGACAGGGTCGTGATTTATCACCTGGCAGGTACTGTAAAAGCATGTGTCAGACCAACACCTGACACTATGCTCATTTTAAGCCCTTTCATTTGTTCAGTTTACGCCGTTATGTTGCATTCACAGATCGCAAACTGTGTTTTAAACTATAAAAATCTGTGGATGTACTGTGTGTTTTGCCAGTTTTTTAATGACTTCTGCCACACCTTTACCCACGATGAATGAATGATCTTTGCACAAGACATGACTGTCTCATGGACTCAAACGAAGGCATCTTTCCTTAGCTCCAGTCATGCTCACGGCTCTGTGAGGACACAACAGTTAACAACTCTAATCTTTGTTTCTTATCACTGACTCAACCGATGAGGAAAACTGCACCTAATTTTAATTCTGCAGAAAAAGAGCCTCTGTGTTAGTCTGAGATGCTGAAACTCTCCCTGATGATTCAAACGCAAATGTGAATTCTCTGACAGATCTAAAACTGATCTGCTGTCAGAGCCAAAGACAAGAAAACATATTGACAAAAAAGTGAGACTTGTGCCGTCATGTGAGGTTAAACAGCAGTTGGCCTTTAGTAAACGTCATATTGTCCTTTTGTACATAATCCTGGTGTGTCCTAATCTTGTTTGTGGACGCTCGCTCTGTTCATCTTATCAGTCAGTATCGATCCGCCTGTTCATTTGTGCAGATGACGACGGCTGCATCTTGCTTTGCCACGACATGCAATTCTTCACAGGATCAAGGTTTTGACCTCGACTTTAGCAGGAGGAGGAGGAAGATTTTTCTCCTCTTGTTTCAAAAGCGATGATTAAGTTTGACTGAACTGGAGCTGACAGAGTAAGAAAGTTCATATGAGCTCAGATTAGGACCAACAAGATTTTGAGCTTTTAAAATTGACATTCGGAATAATTTGTGATCATCACTTCATAAACTCAGAAAGTTTTTTGACCCTAATTTGAGCCCATAGTTCAGTCTGTGTTCTTTTCCACCATGTGTCCATTAGAAAAACACCATCTGAGAGCACACAGCCTGTGCTTTTGTCCAAATATTTTGAGCTTGTTAAGTCACCTGTACGAAGATGTCACTGGCTGCCACACGTTTGGGACAGACTGCTTACTCAGCAGGATGCCACATTTACAGAATAATCTACTAAACTTCTTGTTTCCCTAGTCTGCACCATGTTGAACTCTGTCCAACATAAACAGACCATGACAAACACTCTGTACAGAACATCCAACATTTCCAAGTTCATTAGCAGGATACAAAGCGGCAAATACACAGAACTAATGTGACTGCTTATTCAAACATCTCAGATGACTGTCGTCAGGACCTGCCTCTAACAACCGTGTATGTTGTCCAACTGTAATCAAAGCATAGAGTTTTGAATTTTAAAAAATAAATAAAATTTTGTTGATCAGAAAATTCAAACCTCGCCTCAGCATTTTATCTTCCAGGACCCTCTCTACAATCTCTGGCAGGTCAAATTAAGTTCAGAAGAAGCTGACAGATGTCATTACATAAGCATGAATTCATATTTTAGGTCAATTAAATTATGCAAAATGGGTCACTTTTTCATTCTCTTCTGTGTTTCCATTTGCGGTACTCTTCACTCATTTTCTGTTGCAGTGACCATGAACTGGCTGCACTCTGATTATTAAGAGGCCCGTTGTTGGGCATTTGGGCACTGTTAAGTTTTGCTGGAGGAGTGACAACTAGAAACCGTGACAGGTAAAAAGCAGTGCTGGGTCTATGACTCAAAAAACGCTGCTTAATGTATGACTGTTTCACTTTCTCTGAACATGTCGCTGCAAATTACAGGAGAACTGTAAAACAAAGCGTAACGCAACAGTAGAAGAAGACAAAGACAGTTAATGTAGCTTCATGTATCTAAAGTTAGCCAGTTAGCTTGGCTTAGCATAAAGACTGGATAAAGAGGGAAGCAGCTATCCTGGCTTTGTCCAAAGGTAAAAAAAAAAACAATTTACCAGCACCTCTAAGCCTCCGTCCACACTGCTACGTTTTAGTTTTAAAATGCATCTATTTTGCTACATTCACTACTGGTGTCCACACTACTCTGTAGTTTTCGAGCCCCTGAAACGGAGACTTTTGCTGGACGCGTTTTATTTTGAAAACTGTTGTGTTGTTGTCTGAACGGGCAAAAATGAGACCTATAGGAAATGATAATGTAGACACTAACGGTCGCTCCCTGATTGGGTCTCACCGGCCTCAACTACCGGTGGATGGATAACGGATTACAAGTGCCGCTGACTCTATTGTCTTTGCTAGCAGCTGCTATTCAGTTAAATTCTGCATTTTAATGCAACAACTGTCTTTGCAGTTCCTCCTTTGTAGTATTTTCTGCAACTAATCAACTGCAGAGTAGATACTCTGCTTCCTGTTTACATGCCCAGTGTACGTGAATGGTCATGTATGTATGTGTTTTGAGGTGTGATAGTATGGAGGGAGATTGTTTTGGTTTTAAAATGAAAGCGTATTAGTGTGGATGTAACCCAAAGCTAAATATGTAATACATTATATTCAGATTTGTTTCATATATACAAAAACCAAAGTGTAAAAACAACAGGTTGAGGGTAGCTGTCCGTAAGATAAGACATGAGAGCGGTACTGACCCATAGCAAGAAAGCAAAAAAGTGAATAAGTGAGTCCACTGAGGTTTCTCTGACCATCACACTGACACTTTCAGGGGATTTTAGAACAGGATTAAGGATTACCTTTAAATACTGAGTGGCTCAACAGGAAGAAATGTGTGAGCTGTAAAGACTCTAGGTGCTACCTGCCCCCCCCCGCAGAAAACATCCCTCCATATTTATAGGATCTTTAGCAAGACAATGAACCCCTGTAGCTGACCTCTGACCACCATGTGATGGCTGAGTAAAAAAGGAACTTTCCTCACATGTTTTACATGAACAAAGCTTCTAAACAATCAGACGTGTGTGTGGTTGTTACTCTGTGAACATGAAGTGTCCTCACTGCACATTCAGAGTTTCTGAATTGTGCCAACCCGCAGGTAAAAATAGGCAGATTCTTACATTATACGGTGGACCACCTTCTCAGATTTCAACTGAATGTGTTGACAGAATTTTGGAAAACTGCCAAATGCTTCTCCCCTTTGTGCCGCTGCCTCACTGTGTCTTTGTGTCAGTGATAGCCACTGCTTTGAAACTGACTCGGCATCTGGCTCGCAGCTCATTTGCTCATTCGCGTCCCATGTTACATCAGCCAGCAGCAGCAGCGCTTCAGCCTCCAGCCGCCCCAGCAGGGGCCACCCGGCGGGGTCTGACCTACATCTGTCATTCAGGACCCGTGACAGCCAATGAGGACCGAGGATCCGCAACCATGCCTGCTGACAGGTGTTCAAACCCTCACCTGCAGTCTTGTAGAGTTACAGAGGAGTCAGAGTCAAGGGTGTTTTAACAAAGTGTTTACACGTGCAACATTAAAGGGGCACGCCCCCGATTTTACACACAGAGAACAGCAAACCGGTCATGAGGAGTGCTACTCAGCTCCTGAAGACAGTTGTGTAATGTCCTGTCAGGCTTTTTCACGTTTGAAAAAATAACCCTGCTATCACAGATGCACAAGCTTTCTCACATTTGTCATCTTTTCCTGTTTTCCTGTTTTTTTATTCCAATTTAAGCTCATCTCTTTAAAGAAAACTCTTTACAAAAACACTACCCTTATAAAGGATTTATAAATGCTTTATAATTATGTTACTTAATTAGTTGTTAACACTTTATAATTTGATCTGTCATAAGAAACTTTTTGATCATGAAGATGCTGACGGTGGTTAATTGCTAGTAGCTTAACAATATGTGATGAAGCAGCAGGTACAAATGCTGGATGATGGAGAAAACAAAGAAAGCTCAGCAACTAATGAGATATGAGGCTGAACAGTAAAGTGCATGTGGGCTCACTATTTGGCAAGCTACAGGTCACTGTTGCCCTAATTAATTAACTAGTTATAAACCATTCATAAAACCTTTATAAGGGCGGTCTGATTGTAAAGTGGCACTTAAAACTCTTCTGTGAGTGTGCACGTCAAAGCTTTAACATCAACAGTCACACACACCCACTTGGGTATTATTCCAACTGTAGACATTTAAAAAGCCATCTAACAAAAACATAGGTGGAGCTTCATTACAGGAAGACATTACTACAGCCGTTCTGACTCTTGTGTAAGTAAGGTGCATGGAGAGACAGACAGGGCACATGCACGGCCACTGTGTAACTGGCAACCAAGTATTTTTAGCATTCAGAAGGGCAACGATAGAAAGTGAAGTCACTGCTGAAATATGCCTCTGCTCAGACATTCTCCTGTCTGGGTCTAGTCTTTGTTTTCAGTGTTCGGTTCAGCGCCGGGTGTCACTGGGATTTAGGGTGTTCTGCTTCAGATGCTTCGCTAAAACTGACTTATGAAAAGGATGAAGATGAAGTGTTGCAGCAAAACAAAGTGACAAAGAGCGAGCGCATGTCTGAAAAGCATCCAAGAAAAGGAACATTATGGAAAAACCCCATAAGACCTGAATGATAGCATCATCAAATCCATCCGATTTTCTTTCTCAGCGTGATTACTAGGCACTTAGTCAATCAAAGAGAGGAGGGCAGGAAAAAGGGGAAACATTAGAGATGAAATAAGGACAAACTTGTGTCTGTGGTGATCCTTTCACAGAGGAGAGAGACTGAACTCATGCCAAGTTTTTGGGAAATCAAGTTAAAATTAACTCAACAATTTTGGACAATATTTTCCACAGGAGCATGACAGCAGTTTGAGCCTGTGATTGCAGTCATAACATATTTATTATTCCTCAGGGAGCCCTGCAGGCCACACTCAGCGTGTCACTGTCTGCTGTTATATAAACCCATCCACATTGTTCTTATTGTTTGTTCCACTATGCAAAAAAAAAATAATGCTGCTTATTCATTCCTATAATTTACGAGCTGCACACGCGCACTGGGATCTGACACGATGAAGGTTTAAAGATGCGAAGTGGAAACAATAACAGTCGCCTTTGTGTTTTCTTCAAGTCAACGCGGAAAAAAAGAAAGCAGCGGTGCAAGTGTGCAGGAGACAACAGCTCTGAGCAAAACTGAAGCTTCAGTGCATATGATCAACTTCAGAGGAAACATTTAATTCAGACTTTTTAATCAGCAACTGAAGCTTAATTCTCCTGGAGAAATAAAAGCCTTGGCGCTTGTGGACACTTAAAGACAACACCCCGCAGGAAGCGCTCCACGGACAGCTACTGTTGCTCTTTAACTTCCACTCAGGGGTAGTTCCTACATTTATCTCTATGGAGGGTAAACGAGAAAAGAAACGTGGCGGTAATATCTGCCAAACTCACACAAATAAGCTCCTTTTTTTTTTTCTTTTCTTTAAAAAAAAAAAAAATGTTCTAACATTCTCTAATGAGAAGCTCGCAGCCGCTTCTTCCTAGTCAAATAAATTATGAGAATTAAACTACCCGCTCCCTCGCCATCAAACATGGTGGTCAACATTAACCAGCAAATCACACGCGGGAGTGGTAAAAAAAATAAAAAATAAAAGTAAAGAAGGGGTAAGTGAAGGCTGGGGTCTTACCTAATGTTTCGGCGTTGCAGACAGCTGCAGCGTGCGGAGGAGGAGGAGGAGGCACACTAGTGGAAACAAGAGTTGGAGACCCTTCCCATTTAACAAGCAAGGAGACTGAGTGGAATTTTCCATCTGCCATGTGATGATGGCAACTCTTGAAGCGTCGTGTTACACGGCCAAGCGCTGCTGGGGGCTCCTTGTTCTCCCGATCACCCCCTTTTCCAGGTACTCGTTTGTAAAGATAGTCAAACTGCCACGAGCCTGTGCCCCTAAATTGACTGATTTGACTGGATTTATTTTGTCTAATTGTTCACACTTGTCCATCTCAAAAATATTAACTTGAGATACGAGTATTAGTATGCATATCTACACGGGTTAAAACGCGGCAGCGCAATGTTTAAGATGAAAAGAAAGGTTTATTTTAATGATTGTGTCTGTTTACTGGCCGAGATCCTTTGTTTACATACGGGCTGGTCACGTTGTAGAGAAAGAACTACAATTATGTTTTAAAGGGAAGATAGTAAGACATGAGGATGATTAGAGTTGGTTTCCCTCATGAACGTTAGGATTTGGGTCAGGAAGAACTTCAGTGCATTTTATTATTTCCAGTTGATGCTACTTTATACTTAAAATCTATTACGTTTCTTCAACTCCACTGAATGTGTTTACACAGCTATATTCAGATTAAAGACCACCTCAACTTTTTAACCTTGTTAACATCCATACAGTGTTTTTTTATACAACACAAGACAATGTGATGAAAAATCAGTCAACACCATGACTGATTTCCACCTTGACCTGCAGTGAACCAATGACAATCTCATAAAAACAGATTCAGACAGCCAGGGTTTCATACATCACAAACCTAAGGAACCAATCCTGTCAACTTGTGGGGACGGGGGCGGGGCTAAATAAACCTGAAACCTTGTCAGTACAGAGAGAGAGAGTTAGCATTAGCACAACCAATAACATTGTGCTAGTTACAAGCTAACAAACAACATAAACAAATAAAAGATGCTAACTACGCTAACCGTTCTGATCCGTCTGCTAGTCTCTGGTTCTGGTCTCAACAGACTCGTCATCTGAATCTGGGTCTGACTGAGGCTCAAACATGTTTCCTCCTCTGACCATCTTGATACTCTCTGCTCTTTCACCTGTCCACCTGGAGCCAGCAGGCGGTGGGCGGGGCACAAGGCCAGATCCAGATTTCTCAATGAGGGAGTAAGAGCAGATGAACTTCAGACCCAGATTTTCATTTTTGTTTTTCCACTTTTTATGTGGGAAAACCATGTTAAACTAAATATTAAATAGCAGAGTATTCTTATACTGTTTAAATGATTCATTCTTGGCTGGGCCTCCACAGTGGGACGGGCTCTATAGACGCGAATGTCACTGACTGACTGAGTGAGGGAGTTACACCACTGGTCAGCTGAATGCTGCATGACGGACTGATAAGGTTACACCATTGGTCAGCAGGTCAAGTGTTGGAGTGTGTTTTAGCTACTTTCTTTAAAAAAAAAAGCACCCAGCAGCACTCTAGCAACTTTTTGGACAAACTTTAGCTACTTTGCATAGAAAGGATTCGTCAGCACTGCTCTGCATGCAAGCTGTAAGTCGGGCTCTTCCTCCACAGCAACACCTCTCAATAGCTGCGTTTCCACCGCAGGAACTTTCCCCAGGAACCTTTTGAGGAACTATGCGCATTTCCACTGCAGGAACCAGGGTCTAAATTTAGTTCCGGGGTAACGATTGACCCCTGAAAAGGTACCTGGTCAGGGCGTAGTACTTTTCAAAGGTTCAGGAACTTTGGGAGGCGTGGTCTGCAGTGCTGAACATTTCTGACTGGTCGAGTCCACCGCGAAGTTTAAAAGTCCGTAGTGAGCGAGCGAATACATTTTCCACACAGCGAAACAGGTCCAGGAGAAGGTAAAAAAAATAAATACCAAAACAATTAATTAATTAAATAAGAAACTAACAAATTGATAATGAAAATAAACATTAATTAAAGTAAAAATAATATGCAAATATAATAAATTACATGGGAATATAACAATGATAAGGGAATTTAATTTGTTTTTCTACAGTGTGGTGCCAGTATATGCAAAATATATGGGTACTTCATACCTAGATGATGATAGCTCTAGAAGCAATTACCACCACTGTAACTAACAGTCTGCCTCTACCTTGCTCTTTTGTGCCCTTTTGTCCTGCACCGCCCCTCCCACAGTTTAGCCACCAGTCAAACAGAGTGGGAGGTTCTGTGGTTCTTTGATTTTGTTCTGTCACCGGATATTTGTTTACTCTACACATACAAAAGTTGGAAAAAAAAAACACATCCCTTTCTCAGTGCCGGAGCTTCGTCCTAAGAAGACTATCAGACTCCATTTGCAAAACAGGCAATTATATACCGTAGTTAGTTAGTCTTTATATTGAGCCATGCCAAACAAAACACCACGGTACATCAAACATCAAAAACAATATAACTTCCCTTAACACACATACAAAACACAAAGGAAAAAAAAGTTTTATATCTGTGTACTTTCAAATAATATATGTTTAAGATAAGATAATCCTTTATTAATCCCACAGCAGGGACATTTGCAGTGTTACAGCAGAGAGGATAGCACGAAAATAATCGCACATCAAAGTATTGATATTGCATGAGTGAATTTGTCAGTCTGGTGCGAATGGTCTATTGGGAGCATCGTTATTGTAAAGTCTGATAGTAACAGGAAGAAAGTACCTGCGGTGGCTCTCCCTCACGCCACAGGCAAAGCCCTGAAAGACGTGCCGCGTGCTGTCAGACTGAAAACGTGAAACAACTTGTACAATGAATAAATGCTAGTTTATCTTCATAAAGGAGCGCTCTCTGCCTTTCACCAAGTAACTACCTAACTGAAATGTTTTCATATGTGAGGAATAAACGTAGTCTTCATGTTTAAAAATAATTAGTTTCTGTTTTTTACAATAGAAAACAAAATAAACTCTTATCAGTAAAACAGCTCAGCTTCTTACAGGTTTTAACAGACGACATCAGATCAACACAATCCTCCCTCTTCTTCATTAGCTTCCTGTGAGGTTTAGAATTGATGTTAAGATTTAACTGATCACTGTTAAAGCACGCTGCGGCCTCGCCCTGAGATACATAACTGAAATGTTAACCCCACATGAGCCAGCCTTGGATTCTCGGGCGGGGCCTTTCTGTTCTGTTCCAAAGTCGAGGCTTAAATCTTAATGTGACCATGCTTTTGCCAACAGGACCCCTCGGCTTTGGAATCGCCCTGCCGGATTAAAACCCATTTTATAGACTTGCTTTTATGTAATGTCATCTTTTTTTATCATCTTTATTGCTTTTTTTACTGTGTCTAGTCTCTCTAAAAGTATATTCAAAGTATTTGCTCTGTAACTTCACCTTCTGTCCTGCTTTTCTCAGGCCTCACTGTCTGACTTGTCATGTTGCCCCCTGAGCCTAAGGCCTGTTATCGCTTTTGCTTTGTTGTCATTGCACTTTGTAAACTTTGTTTTTAAAGGTGCTATATAAATAAAGTTATTATTATTATTATAAAGTAGCACATTCAACAAACCCATTTTTCTTCTACCAGACTGACATACCGTCCAGTTTAACATGTGACATATTTAAAAGCAATGGTTCTCTGCTTCTTCCTCCCACTGTATTCAGGGTGGAGAGAGGAAGCTGACAATATCCGCCAAACGTTCTCTCCTCTCTCGGTGCCAGCAGGCATTTCACTGTGACAGACATCATTTCCTTTAGGATGTACAATTAAATGTTTGACAGGTCCCCCCCCCCTTCCTACCTACACAGCTCACTGAGCTCTCACTGTGCTTTAACAGCCTAATCTCCATCTATTCATGCATTCAGTTATTTAAACAGGGTCTTGGGGGGCTGGATCCCATCCCAGCATGCACTGAGTGAGAGGTAAGATACACCCTGTAAAAGTCACCTCATCTATCACAAGACAATACTGTGCAGACATCACATTACATTCTCACCTTCGGACACCTTGTCGCCACTTCACTAAACCTGTTTTTACAGTGGGACTATTTTTTGGTGTGTGTGGTCCCATGAAAACCATTTCCATCCCTTCAGTTTCCTAATCGTCCTCACAAGACCCCACTTAGGAATCGCCAGTGTCTAAAAATAACCGTGCTCTGTCTTCATGTGAGTTGTCGTCTGCATCATTAAATAGAAAATGCATTTGTACAGTACAAAATGGGTGAGTTAACTGTTTGTGAAGTTCATGACTGCTGCTATGCCTTTTCCTTCTCGCATGGCTCATATTCAGTTTCTGATGATAACGGTATATTACGACTCAGAATTTGCAAGCACTTTGGAAACAGGTCTTTGATTTCACACAGGAGTAAACAAAAGCAGGGTTCTTCTTTCTATAGCGCTATAAGCTACTAGAAGATTTTATCAGCTGTGCCTAGTTAGCCTAAGCTAGTGCTGACACTAAAACCTGTGAGTCGGTTGAAAAAGGAACAAAATCGATGCAGCAGAACCACAGATAGTGCTAGAAAAGTGTGATGTTAAAGGTAATTGACAACTGAATATTAAACTGCTCGGCAGCAGCTTAAACCAAATAACCTACCGTGAGCTGCGGGCCAGGTGCTCCAGCAGTTATAATAATCCAAATGTGGCCTTGCGCTCAGGTGTCCATCAGGACATGAATGTCCAATGAGTTCAAAATGTCGGTGTGGACATGCGTCAGGGAGAGGTGAGTTTATCTTTTCTGGGTGATGGTGTCGCTGTAGCCGTGTTTGTTCACGATGCAAGGTGGAGAAGGTCTGCTTGGATGAGGTCACAGAGATGAGCAGGCACAGACATAACTATGCGTTTTTCAGCTTCTGTAAACAGACTTCCACTTCCATTTAGCAATACAAGTTTGTGTAAATGCATGACTGAAAATTGAAGTTCGGAACTTCAGTCCTAGCCTGACACCTTTTAGCCACGGGCTCGTCAGTGGTAACACTGATACTCCAGCAGGTGTCTGTGGTGGCAACCTCTGTCTCCGGGGAAAAACTACAATCAAACGAAAACGGTGCTGGTGGAGCTGCTCTCATGGGAGGGCTGGACTTAATTTGTGCTCTCTTTACCTGGTGGTTTGCCAAAAAAAACTGCAATACGCTTTTTTCTCCATTGTGATTTTAACCTCCAATTAGCAATCAATGTTACAGCAGCTGGATATAAACTTACGAACCCTACCATAGAGTTGACATGACCCACCCTACACTGCCTCTGATTGGCTAATGATAGTTGTCTTCGCTGGTTGGTTAGGTTTAGGCATAAGGAGTGAGAATGGTTAGGGTCAAGGTAAGAAGTCATTGTGAGGCAGAGTACAACTGGTCATGTCAACACTATAAGAACATTATGCTCTTGCCACTAGTTCCTGCTGCCACGATCACATTTAGTCTGCGAGGCCACTGGACCGGGAGGGGATGGAATCTGCTATGAAACAGGACTTTAAGATCTCATGTGCTCTCAGTGAGATGAAGTGAAAGTTCTGATTCTATAACTACGGAGGCCCCGAGAGCTCAAAGCAACACAAGCAAATAGAGAAACGCACTGCAATTAGTAGCGACTGACTGCTGATTTTGAGAAATAGTTACCATAGTTTCACTGCACTTAAAGCATTGTGGGACGTGGTGACAGTCATCATCCATGTGTTTCTGTTGATGGACAGACAAAAGAAGAACACACTAACGCAGCCGCTGAGTTACAATGTCAGGATGCCCCATTATCACCTGTGGATGAGTCTCCACGGTTGAGAAATGCTGTCGTGTGCTGCAGGGATGCTGTCAGTGCAGTTTTGATGCTACGTGACATAAGTTGTCTCATGTTCTGAATCACAGAAACTCAGTAAAGCGTCTCACATGAGAGGTCTCCTTCAGCTGACAATGATTAAATACTCCAACATTGAGAGTAATCAGGTTTAGTATCAGGCCACAGGTACAGGAAGTATGTCTTGAGACCATTTAAGGTCACCAGAAGGTGTATCAATAGTCAATAATGCTGAATGTTCATCTACCCATAGTGTTTAGTCTCCGTGCAAAGACATAATCTGTGCATGTGACATCTTTTTTTGTCATTAGAGGTTCAATGTACAACAGCAAATAAATATTGTGGACTATTATTAAATGACAGCTGCTGAGCCAGGAGCTACATATCTGAGTCCGAACTGTGCGAAACCTGGCCCACAAAGCCGGGTGACCTAGTTAGCTGAAATAGAAAGTGCCTTTCACTTGTGAAGTCGGAGGGAGGTGAGAGGCTTGAAGCTGGGATTGACATGGTGGCACCGTACAATGAGTTGCTGAGCGTCACTGTTTTATTCTCAGATACACTAGACCTCAGGGGAGAAATGCTGATGTTCTGCAAATAAAGGAAGCAGAAAAGCTGAATAACTTGAATTTTAAAACTAAGTTTGAGTGTATATTATATGATAATAAAGAGATGGGATACATTTAATCATGGGAGAAATTTGGACGCCTATGGCATGGAATCTCAAAAGCTTCACTAATCAATATTTTCAATATTAAGGCATCTTTCAGAGGCTGTATTTGAAGACCGATAGTCACAGAAGCACACCGGGCTGTCCCATTTTGAGCAGCGCAATCACAGGTGTAACTAATAACATTTAAGTCATGTTATTCTGCTCCATTCCGTCCTTACGGTACCTGGAGCTAACATTGTAGCCGGTTCTTTTCAGTTCTTTTTTAAAGACAGAATAAGCTTTTAACAGAACTATATCTAAATTTTGCTATTGCTACATAGCTAATGTTAACATTAACAGCTGTTTACTTAGCAGTCTGGAAGAAACATTGTGAGTTCAGCATCAAAGTTGATTCCTTTACTCGCCAAAAGTGGAAGGCAATGCTAGTGTTAACTCTTATTTTTCTATTTCTATCACTTCTTCTCTTCTACTGAAGTTACCATGCTAACCAGCTAGGCCCTGTCTGGCTGGTTGTCACTTTCCGATAAGGAGTCACTGCAGCATCCAATCTGCCCTGAAGAAGTAGCTGCTCGGAGGGCGTGTCATAACCTTTTGAATCATAAAAGCAACAATGGCTGAAGCTCTTTGTAAGTCTGGCAGTAAACAGCTATTAATTAATGCTAAAACGTACAAATAGCTCCTTTAATACTCCTATACGATGTTTAAACTATGACTGAGGCTCAGGTTGTAAAATGCCAGAATTTTCCTTGAGCACACAGTGTAACCATTACTACACAGCCACTTACTAATAACATTAACTAGTCAAAACACAATTTGACTGTACATTTCCTTTACTCCCATTTGCAATGATTTATACGTGTTTGAAAAATGGTCTCTGGCTGGACTCTCTGCAGTAACCAAGTATTATGTTTGATTAGTTAATTTAATTTAATTTAATCAAAAATGTAATGAAACTGATCAGATTTACTTGCTGAGGAGTGATATAATTATAATGTGAAAGTTCTGTCTGCTATGAAATGAAACACAAGAATGCATGAAATGACAGTCAAAAAAATGTTGGTTTATACTTACAATATATTTGCACTTATATTTATTGCGAGGATACGTTTACAGTTTCAGACACTTTTTGGTCATTTTAATAAAAATAATAGTGTTTGTCTTTACACTGAAATGACCTGAAGGCAGTAAAGGAGTAACCTGAAAAGCCCTCACGTGCATGAATGTGAGCTTCTGCAAGAGTCGTGCACGCTTTAGCCCTTTAACCTCTTGCAATAAAGATAATGGAATCAATGAACTCACATTAGCTCTTTACATAAATTACGTTGGACCTACATGATGAAAGATACAATGAAGGTGCCTCCAGTCATGTGATAGTGGATTTTGTTGCTCCTTTTTCTCTTTTGTTAGTGTTTAATGTGATATATGTTGAGGCCTTTATATTATCACAGTCATTGAATTGATCCTTGGTTTCATGTCTGACTGTAAGGGAGGAAATATCTTTCTGCTCCACACAACAGGCATGTGAAGGTTCATCATCTTGGGCCTAATTTCATTTTTGCTTGAAAAATTGGATTAAAATGACCAAGAGTGAGACAAACAGTCTTTAACAAGAGATCAGCATGTTTAAAAATTTAGCAATAAAACCTAAATTTGTGAAGAACTCTAGTGGATGAGTGTGACTCCGTTCCAGCAATGGCGTTTCTCCAAGTATCTGAGAGTTAAATCCGAAGAGCGACGTGCAACTAAACCAGCGGCAGCCATCCTGTCCACTCTGTTCAAACACTGTTGAACTCGATAGCTTGAACTTAAGCATAATAGTGACAAATAGAGCTTACATAATGTTCAGACTGGAACATACCTGTTACTGCGGGATAACTCCCATTGAGCAAACCAGTCAAACAAAAGCCCTCGTTATGTAACTGGCACAGAAATGACACTCTTGTGTTGGAAGTGATCACTGGGAAAACTTCACTTTAAAAAGGCGAAGAGTAAAATATGAAATTTGCACAGGGAATTGAACCTCTAACTGTGGCAGTGCCTGGCTCATGGTCAGAGAGGAGTCATCACCCACTGTTTCCTGGATAATAACCACATCTGTGTTTTTCCTGCAGTTGACAGTCTGATAGACAAACAACACAGAGGGGCAAATGCTAAGACCCAGTGTATGTGTTTTTGTTGAGTTCAACATCTGTCTGCTTGATTTAGTAAAAAAGAAGCCCTCATCTGTTAGAGGCCAAGACCACAGACCCCGACAAAGACCCTTCACCTCTTACAAATGGATGTTTATCCAGATGGATGTTTCGACCACGAGGGCAAAAACAGTCTAAGAATAGCCATGAGTCTTGAACACTAATAAATCCTGGAATTTACCTCAAAACCAAATTAACTTGTAAGTATAAAAAAGTTCCAACACACCACAACACGGCTAAACATCAGTTATTAACAACAGACAGGGGGCTTGTTTTGTCAGAAGCCTGGATCATGGAGGTCCAGAGGAGACTTTCTGCGAATAAATAATGTACTTAGTTATCAACAGTCTACAGTGCACACGTTGGCCTTTGTATTCATTTTAAATGAACAGTGACAGGGTGGATTCATTTCCAAATGTAGGGTTCCCAAACCACTAAATAACCTATGTAGTCATGCTAGCAGTGTCTGAGGAGGAATGTTTTCGTTGGTCCACCAGTTTGGTTCAGACTGATATAACTCAACAACTTTTGGGTGAATTGACACTAAATCTTTTTTTTTTTTTGGCAGTTCTGCTTTATTTGAAAGCAATAGTAGAAAGAGATGGAAAAGTCAGTGGAGAGAGGGAGAATGAGAATTGATACTTAATTGTATGCAGATGTTAATATCCCCCTGAGGATGAATATTAATGATTTTGATATTCCTTAACTTTTCTTATAGCACCAACATCAGGTCACATTTCTAACCTGTCCGGTACTTTGGTTTATGACCAAATACCTGCAAAACTACTGACATTTACTCATCTGTACAGTGTGTTCAGATCTAATCCGAAAATCTTTGTTTCCTGATAAATGGACTGAACTAGCGGTTTTCCAGTTTTAGGTTCTCACAACGGAACCGACATTCACACACACACACACATATCCATCCATCATCCATCATACTTTGGGTCAGTTTGGTGGTCAGTATCTTGTCTAAGGACATTTTGAAAAATGGACCGGAGGAGCCGGGAATCGAACCACCGACCTTCCGATTAGTGGACACCCCACTCTACCTCCTGAACATAACACACACAAAACTAAGATGGTGAACATGCTAAACTTTACCTGCTAAACATCCACACGTTACATTGGGACTCACACGATACAACCACAGTCTAAGGTCCTAAAGCTCTGATGGGTGAGTCCTGCCACCCACAGTGGACCTCACTGAAATATACCAACGGATATATTTGAATGTGTCGTACGAATGTGCTCGCAAGTCTTTCATAAACATGACTGACACATCTGCACTTGCTAGAAATAATTAAAAGTCAGCTTTATGTCTTAGCATGAGAAACAGTCACTAGGGTTGTGCACAAAGCATTGTTCACCACTGGAGAAGCACGACTATCATAAAGAATAAATAAAAGCCCACTTAGAATCCTGATCATCGGATGTGTCGGCGTGCTCCTACAAGTGGGTCAGCAGGTCAGCTCTGACCCTCCTTATTTCAATCTTATTAAACAGGTGCTTCTTGTGTCAGTAAATTTACTTTGAAATACTTGAGTTGTCATTTTTTTCTCTTTTGATCTTGTTGATCTATTTAACTAAAGAAAAAAAGTCATACACTGTGGCAGCAGGTCCTCCTCCTCCATGAGTATTATGTTATTTGTGTTATATGGTGTTATGTATTTGTGTTGCACGTGAGCATGCATGTGCTGCACCACATGGACGTGAACCTGTAGCTTCATTATCAGTAATAATCATTCACGTCCCTCTGTGAAAACCAAGGTCAGTAAACTGTCTTCTTATCTAAAAAAAAAAAAAGTGGGTTGAAGTGTGTTTGCAAACATTAAACACAGATCTTGTATCTAACAGGCTTTTTTATGACATATTTCACCCCAGCTAAACACAAGAGCAACTTAGATAAAAGTTTTCTTAAAAAGAAAAAGTGCTGAAAATAAATGTTTAGATACATCTTTGGTGATCTTCACCATTTATTGTAAAAAAAAAAAGTGAAAGGATGTTAAAAAAAATCGTGGTTTAAATCATTTCGGAAATCCATGCACCTTTGTACAATGTTCAAAGTGTCTGGCCACAACTTTGGCGCTCATGCTCGTGAATCCTCTGAGCCCCCCTGTGTGCCCCTCATGCCAGGGCGACAACACAATACTAGAAGGCCTCAACATAATTTCCCGATTCTTCCGCTTCTCTGCTTCAGCTATTAATTTCTGAGGCTAGTTACATAAGATATTATGCAATGTGTTTTTCCGACGTCTATTTTTCTGGCCCCTGCTCGCTAATGGGTCTGGGGGTAGGTGTTTCGCGGCCGGGGCTTCTGTTGACATTCACATGGTCATGAAAGGAGCCCCCTGCTCCTCTCCCGCTGTCAGGGTCCGGCCGCGACAAACCCAAACAGGCCAACGGTCGGCTGGGT
>NW_019524842.1:75362-151396 GCF_002814215.2 Seriola lalandi dorsalis | reverse complement strand
GGGGGGGGGGTTGCGCTGCCACGGCACGCACGTGTCCCAGAGAGTTTGGAGAAAACAGGGGACACATGCAGTTTGTCAGTTACTGCACAGCTTGGTCCTCCTGATCGTCAACATTATCTGCTTTGTTGTTGTTAGCATTATTCTCTTTGGAAACAGCAGAGAAAAGAGTGATTCACAGGCCATCTGCTGTGACATTTTAAAATTTAAATTCACATTGTCAGTGTTGTCTGTGTGTCTTCATGGCGTCACAGTAAGTCAGAAGGGAAATGGAACGCCCTGACATGTTTTTACTGTTTATTGCATTTATTAATTTCTGGAAACACAGACAGGAAAGAAGACGTAGCCCATAGATGGCACAGATATTTTAAACCTGAATTAAAAGTGATGTGAACGTGTTAGCAAGCTGACACAGTCGTTTTTCTAGTCACTTGACTGATATTCCTTCCCCTTTTCGCTCTGTTTTCGTCGTCAACAGCAACGTGGGAATGTGTGGGTCTTTAGCTAACATCGTTAGCTAACATTAGCTAGATTTTTAGCCTTCTTCACTGGCTAAAAACATGATTCACAGCTGGAAACGGGGCTGATGGGAGCAGCGGTTGAAAAAGTATTTACAACCTTTACTTCAGTAAAAGTACCAATCTGGTACAGTAATGTAAAAATACTCCATTACAAGTAAAAGGCCTGCATGAAAAATCCTACTTAAGTAAAAGTACATGAGTATTTGCAGAATAATGTACTTAAAGTATTAAAGTACTAGTTTGGTCCCTTGGACTGATGTATTATTATATATGACATCATTAGAGGATTAATACTGAATCATCAGTGTGTCAGCAGCATGTTACTGTTGTAGCAGCTGGAGATGGAGCTAGTTTGAATTACTCTATATACAGTTTATATACAGGGATACCAATCTGACGGGTCATGAGATGATGAGGAAAGAAGAAAAAACAAAGTTCTAATACACAAATCTGTTTCTAAATTGAGTTTTGGTGGATATTGAGTCATTGTTTGAACACCTGAAATGAAACCATGAGAAGTTTCAAGGGAAAATCACTTATCGCTTCTACCTCACAACTGTACTTTAAATGGCCTCGCCCCCGATTGTATCTCAGATTTATTGACATGGTATGCGCTCATCCGAGAAGTGAGACCCGCTGAAGGAGGCCCGCTGGTCACCCTTAGGTCAGGGTTTGTGACTAAGGGTGACCGAGCTTTTGCTATGAGAGCCCCGACACTGGACATCTCTCCCGACTGAAATCAGATGTTCTAACTCATTAACTTCTTTTAAATCTCTTCTTAAAATTCGTATCAGCCTTTGGAAATGTTTTAAACATGTTTAATTGATATTGTTTTATCCTGTAATTATTGTTTTTACATATTTTATTGCCACTCTTCATCTATCATTAGATCCTTTTGCATAATGCTGCATCATTTTTCTATGAAAAATTTTGTGTCCTATATCAATAAAGTAATTATTATTATTATTATTATTAGTATTATGTCTGAACCAGCTGCAAGCCTTCGTCTTACTGATGGACTCACCTCTTCTGCTGAACCCTGATGTTTTGCCTGTGAACATCAAGGCCTTATGAGAAATGTTGTTAAAGACAGCTAAAAAAAACATGGGGAACTAATCCTATGCTGATAGTGGCTGTTACATTGTGTACTCAACATTTACTTTTCAACAAAAACTTAAAGGTGTTCTTTTCCTAACTCCGATCCTTGGCTTATTCTGCGAAATGAATTTTAGTGTCTGTTCTCAACTGGTAATAAATAATGTGGGACTTATTTTTTCCCTTTCCTTTCGAGGTCAGTGCAGCGGGGGCAGAGCCTGAGAAGTAATCAGTGTCATGTAGCTGTAATCTCAGTGGGCTGACCATCTCACTGTCCATACCAGCTCAACCTACTGAAACTGTAAACTGTAGAATCCAAACCGAGTGTAAATGAATACCAACCTTTTCTAACCCGATACTGACATTTTCACTCTCAAATCTCCTCGTATAACCTATTCTCTCTAACTTTATACCTAAGTATAGCCCACTGCAATAAAGTAAGCATTAAGAGTTCACCATCTGTAATATAACCATTCCTATATAAAAATAAATACTATCTGGGGGAATTCAAACCTTGCAATACAAGCCTCTGACACAAGACCCAACAAGCAGACCTCTCTTCACACCTAAAAATAACTGTTAGCTAACTTTGTCCCCATGTGACTGACAAAGGTAGCCTCTAGTTACCTTTTGTGGTCACATGAGTTAATCATATTTATCCCTCCCTCCTGCCCGAAGCCAGTGGAGAATCAGTGTCTTGCTCAGAGACACTTCAGCAGTGTGGATGTTTACCAGAAATGGAGGATCTGAACAAAAGGCAGCTTAAAAATTTCTGTATTGTCAATCCAGTCATTTGCAGCTTCTGTATTGAACATAACACGTGTTTGGAAAAGAGGCACAGAAATGCGTCAAATGCTTTGTGTGAGTGAGTATTCAAGGTCACTGCCACAATGCAGCTGACACTTCCTGTCCATCCAACATCAGTCGGTGCGGAGAGACTCAGGGGAGTATTGTGGATGAAATAAACAGAGGATAAAAGAGAAGAATGCTTGTTTTATGTTGTCCTTTAAAGGTGCAGTCTGACATTTACATTTACTGCTCACTGTTAGTTTATGTTAACATAAAGACTAGAGACATAGGGAAACAGTTAGCCCGACACTGTTAAGATAACAAAATACATCTACTCCTGGTCAGTGACAATTGACCATTTTCTGACCCTCATAAAACAGCAGACTTGTTTTTTTCACTTTTGTTGTTGGTTTTTACACTGATCAAATAAACCATTTGTTACTTAATGAAATTTAGAGTTGCTGATTGGGGATTTTCTCACTGTTGGAGAGAACGAGTCAGCTGTTTCCCCATGATTCCAACAAGAGGCAACCTCCATGTGGTGAATTTTTATATAACTCACCCGTTTAAATTTTCATTAAGGCTTAAAGTTATGCAAAGTTAAGGATGTGGGCGCTTTGAGAGACAGGCGGATGTCATCCAAGGTGGATAACCACTAGCTAGCTGCTCGGTGTCACCCCAAGTAATTCAAGTCACTGAATGTGAGCTCTTGACCTTTTGTGGTGTTGGTGTCTCTTGGAGGATTTTTCATGTAAATATCAGACAGATAATTTGACTTGTTGTTGGTTAATTAACAAACAGAACATGAGGAAGTCTGTGCTCCTGTTTTCTGTTTTATTTATATGTTTGCACTAATTAGCAGATATTGGTGTCTACGATCAACATACATGGCTTGTTTGCTTCGCTCGTTAACTAGCTAATTAGCCAGCAAATGAATTAGCCTTTGGCTAGTCTTCGAGCAAGTCACCCAGATGCCCAGCTGTGCCAACAATGCTAACAGGAGCGTATGCTTACCACAGTTAAATGCACTGAAAGTCTCTGCTCCACACACGCCTCCAACTCTTTGCCCATTTTTGGATTAGCTGGGAGTCAGGCACTGCCAAGATGGCCACACTACATCTATGTAATTTTATTAAGTAACATATATGCAGTCTATGGTTTCCAGTCATTATGCTAAGCTAAGCTAATCGGCTGCTGGCTGTAGCTTCATACTTAATTACAACAGTGGTATTGATCATCTGGTTTAACTCTCAGCAGGAAAGCGAAATACGCATACTTCCAAAATTCTGAACTATTCATTTAAAGTGGCTGCAAACTTTGTTTAAGGGTTTAAAATGAAAAAACTGAACTCATCAACCTCATCAGGACTGTGTGGGAGTGGACTGATCATAATTGATTGACAGCTCCATCCACCTGCAAAACTTCTAGCTTTGGCTGAAGGTTGTGTTCATGTAGGATCTCATCATAGCCAAAAGGTGACTGAGAAGTAGTTTGTCAGAGCACCTGAATATTCTGTCTTTGTGCTGTGGTATTTCAGTGTCCCTCCTCGCTGGGTTTTTTCCTGCTCTGTTACCACTCATGATGAGGAGTCGTCCCTCGTGAGAGTGTTTGCACAAACAGGGATTTGTCTGACGGAACGTCATGCGCCAGTTGTTTTCACAAATTGAGTTGCTCTAATTCTACACACAGAGCTGCAGCCCAGGAGGGTGAGATGGTACCATACAAGCGAGTGGGTGGGTGGCGGGCCGGAGCTCTGTACTTTTCCATCAGGCAGCTGGACAAATGGAGAGGGCCTTTGGAGGTTTCTAAGCGTCTGTGTCTTATCAAGGGGAATCTGTTTTTTTCCCTCCTCCTTTTTCTCCTCGAGCTTTTGTCTGGCCGGTCATGAGGGGGTTGAGGGGACCAAATGAAGTCCCTGAGTGAGAATGTTATTGTTTCCGGAGCTGCAGATGACACGCTTCTTAGCGACTGAGGGAGGGTCCGCAGAGCGCGGGGCCAACACTTTGTCTGAACGCCTGCCACCTGCATGGGCCCCACCACCTTCCTGTCAACATTATATTTTTGGATTTGACCCCTTAACCTTATAAACCGAGCACAAGGGGAGGCGATCCAGTCGACTTAGCAGGAAAACGGGTAGAAAAAAAAGTGGCTCAGAAAGTAGTATTGCTGAATTTTTTAGATAGTGTCACCATAATCCATAAATTAAACAACTGAAACCCAACTCAAGGACACGGCCTCCATGTTATCTACCTGGAATGTGAACTCTCTAACCTCCACTAGGCTACACCTTTCACCCATGGGAGAGGTGTGTAAATGTATGTATGAATATGTGTGTGTGTGTGTGTGTGTGTGTGTGTGTGTGTATGTGTGTGTGCATGTGTGTTTGTAAAGGGGGAGTTGTCACACAGTGATGATGGCATGATATATGATGAGCACAGCCCTTTTCACCTCCTACAATTGTTAACTGTGAGCACACGTGTGTCAACATGGCGGAGAAGGAAGATGATCCCTGACATGAAGGGCCACACACACACACACACACACACACACACACACACACACACACACACACACACACACACACACACACCCACATCTTGACAAACAGGCTCAAAACTCACACCTATGTATACAGATAATCCAGCTACAAAAACACTGAGCGACAGTGGAAAAACAGGACGCACATCTTTAAGAGAAAAATGATTTTGTCTTTGGTTTCAAACATATAAGAGTTTTATTTCCAAATTTTCTTCTTGATCACTATCCAAACTCAGAATGACTTACTGACGAGTAGACCAGCAGCCAGTGAAGTGCTTCTACTGTTTCTGCTGAATTATACACAGATTTACTTTGTGTTTAGTGTCTCAAGTGTTTGCCTCCTGGGTGATGCAGCAGTGCTGTGGTAATCTGATTGTCTGACAGGAAACAAGATCATATCAAGACCAGGTTTGATCGTGCAGTTTGTTGCAGGAGCTCTGACTGTATTACTCTTCATTGCTGCGGGCTGCTTAATATTTGACTATACTTCTTATAAACTTTGATGGCACATGTTAATGTTAGCCTGGTTAATGTTAATGCTAAGCTTGAATAAGTAGCTCAGCGTTTGCATCACAAGTGATTTCCCTCTGATTGTTTAGCCGGTTACTTTGGTCATGTGAGGCCTGTGATGTTTTTCATGTGCAGACAAAATGCAGTAAAAGGTTATCAGATCAATCAAAATTATAACTGCATACATCAATAGATACAGTTTGTTATATGATGTCATATAAATGAAAAGTTACTTTTCTTTTCACCTCCTACCAGCTGATAAAAAAAGAAACAAGAAGCTTTTTATTTTTTTCTTTAACCACTTTCTCATTTGATATAATTTAATTTTCTAACTGCTTAGTTTTCCTGTTTTTTTCTTCACTGGTAGCTAAACATCCCTCACACCAGCCTTTCCAGTTAGCTACCTCGCAGTAGACAGTAACTTATGCATTTACTTGAGTACTGTTAATTTTCTCTACTTTACTACACTTAAAAGACAAACGTACTTTTGACACCACTACATTTCTGTAAAGTACTTTTACTCTGAAGCAGAGCTTTTCGTCAGTGGAATGAATTTTATTTTATTTTGAAAATGTGATAGACCATACACTGTGTTCGTCACAGGAGATAAAACAATCGCAGCACACTCCTCCACTGTCAGTCATGTTGTGCTGCTGCATTTTTGAACAGCTCAGTTTGAACCTGGCAGTGTAACGATGCCAATGTTAGATAAAGATGAGGCAGAAGATTCTTCACCAGGGCACCACGGCCATGTTTGAAATTTTAGAAATAAAAGATTGCTTTAGTTTTAAATGTTTGTTGTGTTTACCACGACTAAACTTCATCACTGCCTAAAAACAAAAATCTGAAAATAAGGCTAATAAAAGGCTTCTTTTGTTAATTCTCTTGTCTTTTTATGACCATGTCTGCAGTCTTTGTATCATATTCTACAAGCTTTTATTCTACAGGTTCTACAGTCAGTCAGTCAGTCAGTCAGTCAGTCAGTCTGTCAGTCAGTCAGTCAGTAGGATGTTTCAGAGTCATCAGATTCTGTAAATGTATTCTTTTACTGGAGTCATATTTGAGCAGGAGGATTTATACTGTGACTCAAGTAATGAAGTTGTGCACTTTGTCCAGCTCTGTGTAAAACTACATTCTCCAGCTGTACTGCTGTAGCATCACTGCATGAACTCTTTAGCAACAGTAGCTAAATCATTATAGCTGTAACAGATAACTGATAACTATGACTTCTCAGATAAGTGTATTTGACATTATAGAAGAAAGGAGACATCAAATCCCACACATGAACAAAATGTCCAATAAAGTCCAGGGCTGCGGTCAAAAGGTCAAAATAATCTCCTTTCCTAACCACTTCTCCTTGACCTCCATGGAAAACATCATGAGGTCAAGGAATGATGTGAAGGAGGCTTAACAAGGACTTAGGAAAAGACAGTCACGGTGCGAGGAGAATCTGACTGCACTTACACTAAGATTTAAAAAAAAACAACAACTTTATTTATAACATATGGATGATATATACTATATACTATATATTCCTTTACAAATCGCAAAACAAAGCAAACAGGATTGAAATGTTGAAACAAGATAACAGGAAAGGAATATACACAGAGAAGGTCGACGAATAAGGAACTGATCAAGAGGTCAGAATAAATTATATTCAGAAGAAATCTATTTTTATGGATTTGGGCTTCAGTTAATCAGACAAGGATTTTCAGAAGTTTTGGATTGTGTCACAAATATAAAGCAGGTGCTGTGTTGTTCCTACATTTACATCGGTCTGCCGAGGGGAAACTACAATGTCCAGTGTTTCCTATGCTAAAGGAGATAAGATAGGAAGCGTTGAAGCTCCTTTCCTTATCATTTAGAGAACTGGATCAGCTCTTATCATGGCTGACACTTCCAGGTCATTTCACTTGAGCAAAAAAGATTTCTCCACTGCAGTCCTGGACTTATTCTCATTATGGTCCTTCATGATGACAAGCTCATCTGAAAAATAACAGTACTGTGTTTTGATAAACATCAGGTTTAAGGTGGGACCTGTTCCACCTCTACAACATACCATTGTACTCAGCCTCCATTGTGTCAGATAAATATTTCCGGCCTCTGTCTTCGAGCCAGTCATTTCTTACACACTCTGCCAGCACACGTGTGTCAACATTCTGATGCTGACGTTGAGGTAATAAACAAACCCCAATAAGGGCAAAGACCCACTGCCAGAAAAACCAACTAATTTTTAGGGAACCAGTCAGGGTTGGCAAACATGAAGCAGGATGTTGCATGTTACAGGATTTCTGAGAATTCAAGCTTAGACAGATTTCAGTACATCCACCAGAACGGCCTTGCAATAACACATACACTAGTAGACTGTATGTTACACCTTTGACTCTCGTGTTATTGTGCCCTGCGCTCTGTTTGTCATCGTTAGCATTTGTTTTAGCAGTCTGTGCTAAAGGATGCTTAGACTTTTCACTGCTCTATTACACAGAAAAGGAGCAAAATAGAAGAACAAAATGTCTGTCCTTTTATCTTCACTGCTCAGCTATCGTAGTTAAGTGAGAGATGAGAAGACTGACACCAGGCTAGCTGTTTCCACCTCTTTCAAGTTGTCATGCTAGGCTAATCTAATCAGCTCCTATCTCTAGCTTCGTTATCTTAAGGTCAAAAATGATAGTGATATCAATCTTCTCATTTAACTCTCTGCAAAGGAAAGAGAGGAAATGAGAGAAAACTGTCAAACTGTGTCTGTAATTCGCTGATGATAATTCAGCAAGGAAATAATATGCAAATATAATTATTATATATACAGTATGTCTGCCCAGTATGTAGTCATATGAAATGAGTGTTGACTGAGCAGAAAGACCTCGTGTGTCCACCAGAGAGTGCTGTTTCTCCACTATAGTAACAGAGTGTGGTGCAGACACTGAGGCTTGTCCCACGGGTTGTGTCTTAAGAGGTTTAACTTCTAAGGGAAAAAAGGGGGAAGAAAACTTAATTGCACATTTGATCAGTGATGAATTAAGTAATCCACAGTATTTCACAGCCTTTAAAGCTTTTCTGTTGATGCTTTTAATAGTTTCACTGTAATTAATTGACGTTTTACTTCTAGAAATATGCAGAAAAGCATTTAAAACCTCTCTCCCAATCTCACTGCATGAAGCCAAATGTACTGTCATTGTAGAAAACAAAGCTGTTTTTCAGCTCCTGGATTTTTTGTTTTAGCTGCTGAGGCAAAGAAGTGATTTGAATAAGAGAGGGGGCTTGAGATAGAATAGGATTTTTTTTTTTTTTTTGGCTTTAATTGGAGCCGGACCGGAGGATCAGAGCTGTACGTTATTCCCTGGGAAATACTGCACACAGCAAAAAGAGAAGAAGCTGTCGCTGTTATCTGCCATCACACAGACCTAAATCTGCCAAATGTATTAACAGACAAAACAGCAGCCGGAAGGACGGGATTGTTTTATCCAAAGAAATGAGCAGCACTGATGGAGAGACAAGTCTTCATGTTCTCCAGCTGCTTTTCCCCCTTCATTAACCCAGAAGGTCGGAGGAATGTTTGGTTATTTTCACTCCCACACTCTGGTGATGTGGCGTTTTCATATAGTCTCAGTAAATCACTGAATCAACGTGAAAATTAAGCCACGTGGAACATGTGTACGAACTCCTATCCATATGTACATAGCCTACATCTCAGACATCAGCTGTCAGTGACAGTGCAGCCAGTGCTGTCAGCCGTCTTTTCTTTTCTTTACAGAAATGTAATATATGTGTCCTCATATAAAGAGTGATGTTGCCATATACAGTATGTCATTATTATATATAGAATATACATTCTCTGGATATATGAAGATACAAGTTTATAACATATATGAATTACTCATAGTTAAATTTGTATTTTATATATACGTATATATATACAGACATAAATGTAAATATATGAAATGATTCTAACTTCTAATAGGTTTCATATATAATTTTTACAAATATGTTTTTATCTAATGTACATGTATTTCATACATTGAAATTCAGTATATGCGCATATATTACATTTGTGTATGGGTTTCTGTTCTTTTCCACACAGAAATGTAATTTATATGACATATACTGTACGTTCCTATATCAAAAGTTATGTTGCCAGATATGTCAGCCGTAAGGGGATATATCATTATCATATATATACATCCTCTCTATATATGATGATATAAGTTTATAACATATATGAAATAACCATAGTAACATTTTTATTTGTACAAATATTAAAAAGGATTATAATTTATTAATTATAATTTTTTAACTTATATAGTATAACATGTTGCGACCATATGGTATATGTATGGGCTACACATATATCTTTTTTTTTTTTTTTACATAATATCATAATTTATATACATATATTTCACATTCAGTAAATATGTGTATATATTAAATTTACATATGGGTTTCTCTTTTCTTTTGTCTGTTCTGTCACTGTCTCAGTGTTTATTATAATCTACCCTCTTCTCCTTTTTTGTGAAGGCTTTTCCTAAGAAAGAGCTACCACAATGCATCACTTCTCGCCCCTGGTTTTTAAAGTTGGACACTGGCAGGGTTCATGGTAATAAAATAAAACAATAAAATGTCTTTTACAAAACATAAACCAACATAGTGCAAGTCATACAATATGTGCATGTCATAGTAGCATGTGACTGACACTGTATGTTTTGACCTGGAAATGTTAATGACTGATAATTATCACCATTGCTCAGAGGTGCCGGCTGGTATTTTTAGCAGCTAACACCTCCAGGTCTTCCATCTGAGAGTTTGAGCCTCTCAACATGTCATCAATACCTGTGATCTGTTGTTATGTATTTATGTAATGAATATGAAATCTAGCTCACTCAGAATATGTTGATATCGACGTTCAAATCTCATGTGGCGCGTTTCTGTCGCTGCTGTCAACACAGGCTCATACAGTAAATAAGACTGTTGGGTTAGGGTGTTGGGTTGCATATCTAACACACTGGTTTTAGGTTACGTTAAAATGATGCATCCCCTTTAACCCAGAAAGGGTCAAAGGTCACATGTAAGCCAAGATGCTAGCGGTTGCCATGCCTCTGCACGGTCTTGATGAGTGTACAGTACAGTATTTTTAACCTTAGATTTACGAAATCATATTATTACCTAATGAAAAAGAAAACACTCAGAGCTGCAGGGAAATTGATGTTACTCTTTATTAAGTGCAGTGAGCTTGGACACTCAAACACAACAAAGTAGTTTTTAATGTCACAAGGTTCCTGCAAGGTGCTACATGCATTTTTTAAAACTCACACATTATCTTACACTCACTCACAAAGAGCAGGTGTTAGGCAGCTTCTGAAATGTGTGGAGGTCTTAACATCGGTGGAGTGTTTGGTGTATGCACACAGACATAACATAAAGGGCCTGTCAGCGATAAGCAGCTGGAGTGGAAGAGTGGAAATATGCAAGGGGTATTACATCATCCATGGTGGTGTACATATTGTAAGTGTTTTAAAAAAGACTGTTGATAAAAATGGACAGTAGATAATGTGTGATTGCTTTGCCGACATCTGAGTGAGACATGAGCAGCTTGTATATGTACGTGTAACCTTAATTTGGATTATTTTAATTATAAGTTTACCATATTAATTTGTGTTGTATATTACATGGTGCAATTTAGTGAGTTTATTATATCATTAATTAATATTAATTAATTGAGTTTATTATATAATGTCATTATCAGTTGCAGCACTTTATTATTAATTAAGTTGTTTTTTTGTTTTTTTTTACAGCCCCTTGTGTGAATGTGACAGTATTGGATGCACACGTCCTGCTAAGATCGCAGAATAAAGTTTGGTGGTGGTTATAGAAGACTGTTAAAGAAAATTGTAGGCGGCTCGTCACCCACAGTGCAGAGCGTCTGGGGAACGCTACCAACCAAGAAATAAGGGTTAAAATGCCATAAAACAGCCTTTTCATATAAAAGCCATCTCCGTCCAGACGGCTGTTTTAGCTCCGTATCAGAAAGGATCTCCGTCCAAACTATCACACCTGAAAACACACACATACCTGAGCAATCACGTACACTGGGCATGTGCGAGCCGGTGTAAACAGGAAGCAGATTGTCTTCTCTGCAGTTGATTGGTTGCAAAAAAATACTAGGAACAAGGAACAGCAAAGACAGGTGTAATGTCAAAATGCAGAATTTAACTGAACAACAGCTGCTAGCAAAGACTACAAGTTCAGTGTCTAGTTCTTGTGTCAAACGGGGCCAGCAGCTTTTCCAAAAGTCTCAATTTTCGGTGTGGACGTAGCCTCAGAGCCAAAACCTGTCTGCTTCTTACTGGAGAAGCAAAGAAATGTTACTCTAACAGACGTAGAAAGTACATATGTGGGGGACTTTTTTCAGCTGCGGATTAATACACAATTAATAAAAGAGTGGGTGTTTGCAGCAGTAATGAAGGAATACGTCTCCCAGGGGAAACAGTGTGGCTTAGTGATGTGTTTTTAATAGTGAAGCTGAGAGGAATAAAATAAAGATCAAGAGTCATGACACACGTAGAATGTGTAAAATGGTTTTGTTGTGTATTTACCACTAAGCCTCATGGAAGCCACTACAAGTAAATAGATTTTCTTATCGACCACTAAAAGCACTTTACAATGGAAGCCGCAATCACCCATTCACATAAGCACTTTCTTCCTACACGTATTGCGCTTCTCTACTATACACACACACACACTGATGCTATATGGTGGGCAAGGACACTTCGAAATGTGGACCGGCCAAACCACTGACCCTTTGATTAATGGATGACCCGCTCCACCTCCAGAGCCGTACCATCGGTTGCTAACAATAAGAAAAGGCCTTACTTGAATCCCGGTGAACTGGACTACCTTACCACAGAATTTTGGTCTTTACATTGGTTTTTCTGACAATAAAAATAATAAAGAATATTGCCGGACTATTAAGAGGCACTCCACCAACTTCACACGGAAATGTCAAGTCACATGTTTGAACCACTGAGCTGATGAAAGCAGGTGTAAAATATCTTCTTTGGATCCGGAGGAGCTTGGAGAAAATTGTGGATCGCGCTTTGTGACTACAAATGCGTCACAGAAAAGCTGCATTACAAAGTGGTGAGAGAGAGAGACAGAGGCGTGTAGGTCGACTGGGACACGATCAAATGTGGTTCGGAGTTTTACCCGCATGCGTACCATGAAACGTAATATCTCTCTTACACTCCCTGCACACACACCCTATCTGCGCTAATATAGAGTACGGGCTTGTACGCCCTTATGGTAATTATGGCATATCTGTACTCAATCAAGTATGGCAGGTCCTTCCATTAAAACCACTCTTGCGGCTCCATGGCTCTGTCACAACCTCCACTGCAGTGTTTGAAGGGTCATCATTAACAGCAGCACACACAGCAGCAGCTGGATGGAGAAGGATAAGATGAAGCGATGTGCAGACAGAGATATGAGTCACCTCCTTCGATAAAGCAGCACATCTCCCTATAGTGCTTCTTTTCATCTTCCAGTTGGACAGGACCAAGATTGTGTTTTTAAATCTTAAGAGCAAACACAAAGGAAAACGTTCAGCTAATACTTGTTGAAAGTTTGACATAAATTATGTTCCTCTAAGGTTTAGAAAACAGCTGGTACAGTTGCTGTAATTCAGTGTCAGCTTTCAAAGGGACACGTTGTCAAATAAAACAAGATTACTTGCTTAATGGTTTGATGTTAAAATCCTCTAAGTGTTTGCACTCAGACGATGAATGGATGGATTTCCCTCTCCATCAGTGGGTTTATTCATTCTCACCTGGTGCTCTGAAACCACAGTTCAGGTTTAGACACTCAGTCCTTCAAATTCAAGAGCTGCAAATGGACAGTTGAGATGCGCACTCAGTAGTTGTGTCACAGTGGGAGAACATTAGTGCCAAAATTTGAGCTTTTTTTCTTCTTCTTTATTTTACCCGCAGCAACTTTAAATGCAATTTTTACATATCCTCAAATATTATATGTATTGACAAGTCCGTAAAATGAAATTGCAGCACATACAGTAATTGTATCGAGTGAGTATGTTTGCATATAGACAGTAGGGACATGTCCCTACCCATATTTTGCAAGGACAGAAATTGTTCCTACCAATATTTGAAGGAACTAGTTCGCACTAAGTTTTGAGTGAAGTCATTAGATAATTCCAGAGGCAGAGGCTTCGTCTCCAGGACGACTGATTTAGGCATGCTAGCATTTGATTGGCTGAAAAGGCGGCGACTATCTGGAGGCTCACATCATGTATTAAATGAATATGGCACTTACTGTCAGACATGGAGGAGGGAGTGGATCAGTGCGCTGACGATGGTATCGATGCTGTATTATTACTAGTATTTCGGATGACTCTCTGTCCTCTATTGCCTGAACTGCACAGCACACAGAACTTAATGTTGCCCTCACCAACATGTTTTGTACTTTGCAGATATCTTGCCTCCAAAAACGAGACATCAGGAGCTTTTTCACCACACAGATATAGGCGGTAAACTAACTAGCAAATAGCCACATTGATTTAAATCGAAAACCTGTAAGGTAGCTAACGTCACCAGCCTTTCCGTATTAGATTGTTAATACTGATGCATCACTGGATTAGCAGGATTTTACTGATGTAGCAGGTCAAGGTGGAACAAGCTTTAAATGGGAAATCAAGGAGAAAAGGGAACTGCAACACTGGTAGGACTACTGAATATAAACATGTTGATGTTGGATGCAAAAATATTGTTTTGTTTTTTTTTTCTCTCGTCTCTGTTAACACCTCATTTCCTAAAATGTACTTTCTTTGAATCTTTGATCTGTTACTGTGTATAGTCTTTTATTCAAATGTTAGTACAGATTATATGTTAAGTTGAGTTATGTCCTTTCCAATGTTGAGACCAAACCTCCGTCCTTGAATTGTACCATCATTGCTACAACTCTGTAAGGCTGATGCATCTTTGGAGTGTTTAACCTGACCTCAATACTCCCTCATTTTTACCCTATTTCATGTAAAAGGATGTAAGTGTTTGTGTTTCGTCTTAAAATGCGAAATACTGCGTCTCTTAAAACATATTTGAGAAAAATATACGGCGTCTATTTTTAAAACTAAAGAAATTGTTTGACATTTAAGGACAAGTTTTTATTCGCTAAGAAGTAAGATGAGATGTCAACTATTCCGTTCAACTGAAAAAACACTTGTTTTTTGAAAAGTTAAAACTACCCGAGGGGAAAAGCAAATCCTTCTTTTACGCCTCCCTGTCACTTCCAAAACATCTGAAACAGTGAACCTGCAGTTCAGGATCTCTCTGTGACTTCTGCTCGCTGCACACTGGGATGTTGGGATGCTAATAAACGGTGTGAGTTAGTGGATGGACAGAATCCAGGCCTTTGCTCTTCAACCGTTCTCCTCGGACAGCACTGGCGTTCGTTCTAATGTAATCAGGGACTATTTTACTGTATTACTGGAATGCAAAAATGGATGCAGCAGATGATTATGTGCATTTAACTGCCAGGTAAGACCAGCAGAGCCAGTGGATGCTGAGTTGCAGCACTGAGAGCTGAGCCATCTGATTCCAGCAAGGTGGATATAATATCATTGCACTGGTCATTACTGTAATTAATATAGTGAGTTATTGAAATTAAGAAGAAAGCAGAAAAATGTCGGTCCATCCGTGCCTTTCATATTAATGATGTGACAGCGTGATACCGAAGAGAGGATGGACACTCTGGCAAAATCCCTGGAGACCTTCCCCTTTGATGGTCGGCACCATGGAAACATACAGCGATTTGTCTGTCACAGTGTCCCTGGTGGAAAGCTCATAATTACGAGTGCATTGTGATTAGACTGAAATCTGGATTATAAGACAACAGGCCTCATTCTCAGCTCATCTCTTTCTCTTTCAGCTAATGGAACTGACTCATCTTCAGAAATGAGAATTCAATTGATTTTTCTTTTTCTTTTCTTCATTTGCCAGGTATAGAACTGCCTGTGTGTGTGTGTGTGTGTGTGTGTGTGTGTATGTGTGTGTGTGTGAGAGGAGATACACGACTGAACAAGAAAGAAAAAGAAAAAATCAGCTGATGGAGCTCAGCGCTTACAACCTTGACAAACTGATTAGGTGGGAGACTACTTTCAGGTAGCTTGAAAGACACCATCTGCTAGTTGCAAACACACACACACACACACGCAAACACGCACACACACACACACACACACAAACACACACACAGCTTCTGAGGCACAGACAGAAGCATTTGAGATATAAAATTTCATGTCATTGTAATGGGGAACACTTAACACCAAATGTGAAAACATAAAATGTATAAATAAGGCAGCAGAGTAAATTTTGTATTCAAACACTACACGGATAATGGGGATTATGTAAACCTTTTGCACAGCTTAATGCCATCAGAAATATTCTGCCTCAACAGGCAAATCCTAAAAGGCTTCTCCTCTGTGAAAAAAAAAAAAGGTGGGGAAAGGGAGTTTTTGTAAGCTGCATCAGTGTTTGTTTACTGATTTCCACAACTCAGTACATTTTTCCCGGCACATGATTTAGCCTCGTATAAACCTTTGGCGGCACAGTGCAACCCAGCAGCAACGAAGCTTTGGCTCCTTTAGAGAACATGAAAAAGACGTCTTCAAGGTTACAGATGTTTAATTACAATGATGTTATCTCTAATGAACCAAATCGTCCTTGCAAAGCCACCATTAACAGCACAATGGCGAGGGGCTGGCGGTCGCTGCAGGGGGTTATGGGCCTTCAGTTTGCGAGAGCAACGTCTAAACCTTTCAAATTAATATGGACTCAAGGGCACACAGAGATGCAGTCGGTTTCCTTCAGACTGTGAGACTTACAGGACCATTCGAAGGGGTTTGAGGGTTCAAATCAATATTTGTGGAAGGATTTCTTGGTGCGGACGTCTATGTCTGTGTGTCAGGTGATTGATGGGCAGCAGTTTGTAACATAATGCAGTAAAGATTGTTATGCCACTGAGGCTTAACGGCTTAGAACTCACTAGTGTAAAAAAAAAAAAAAAAAAGAAAGAATAAAAGACTGATATAATATTTATAAAAGAAGATAATACAATGTTTAGAAGCAACTGGCTTAGTATTGCACTTTCATGAAGTTGGAGGACTTCCAAGAGACAGATCAAAAACAGAGCGGTCAAAATGGAAGCAGCAGAAGCAGAGACGTCCCAGTCCATATATGTCAAAAATAACCAAAATGACTTCGTCAGGCTCAGTGATACTCCTCGTGACAAACTGATCACCATGTGTAAAGTCACTGGAGTCACGCAACAAAAAGTATCAGTGCCTCATTTACACGTCAGGTGAAGGAGGGGATTAACTAACAAAAGAAAGAGTTGTAAACGACTGTTCCATGTCAAGTTTTGGAATAAATTCAAAAGAGTTTCTCCGTATGAAGAACTAGCTGAAGTTCTAACTTTTTTTTCTAATTATTAAAGCTCTGCTCATAAATATCTGAAACTAGTCACATAGATTATTTTGCCAAATATCCTCGCCTCAACACGACCTGCCATCAACATTTTCATTTTTTAGCACAGACACAACACTGACAAATTATCATCGCGTTATCAACGATGTGTTAGCAAACTGTTACCTACTTAAAGCAGATTCGCATTCATTTGGATTCATGTTTCCGCCCATGACAAAAGCAATTCTGATATTCACGCTCCTTTTAGCTGTTTTTGGGTTCCACCAACTCTTGAGGGAAATATCTGAAATATCTTTATGGCTGCTAAATGCTCCCCTATGTTCACCAGCTATTCACTAACTTTATTCGCCACTCCATGTTGAGCAAGAAGTGAGTGTGAACCAAAGCAGTAAAGTTGTGACTCAAAAAAATCAAAACGATGGGATAAAAGACGCTAAAATGCTCCATATAACTCAGGTAAACTGCACAGTTCATTGATAATTCTCTGAAGCTTTGTCACTATGGTGACCGCTTTCACATTACATGCAATCATTTGATCCATTGTTGACTTAAAAAATATTGATTAGTGCAGCTTTAATCTGCTGCCTGACAAGCAATTTGAAGGTGCAGTTTTTTTTCCAATATAGACTATACTGTTCACTTACTGTACATATGTATTACAGCTATGTGTCAGATCAATGTTGTAACAGATTAATAAAGGTAAAAGAGCCTTTGTTTGACCCCCTGCCAGACAGCTGTGGTTTAATAAACATTTTTACACTGACACAAGTTATATGTAAGAATTTTGAATTGCAAATATACAATAGAGCCTGCTTTATATATATTCACTGAGTAGAGGACTCAAGACTCATTTCTAAAGAATAAAAATCCATTGGTGGAATCATAAAAATCTACTTTATATTATCAGAGTATGTGGTGCTGATGCTGCCTCCTCTCCTCCTTCTTCTAACCCCCCCCCCCCCCCCCCCCCCTTCTGGCAGCATCCACCTTCATGTTACTGGCGTATTGGCTCCTTCTGTTGAGGTCCGTGTATTTACTCTCAGGACGACCCCTCCCACAGCGACATGCAACCCGAACCTGCAGGTGAGCAGTTCAGCCAGCGGCTCCACTGTCCCCCCCTCACACTCTCAGCGGATTATCTGCGACGTACTTCACTCCCAAATGGACGAAGTTGCCTGTAGGATTTTTAGGATTCACATACGGGACGTGATCCCGCGTCGCGTCCGGAGAGCGCGTCTGGACGAGAGGACAGAGGAGCTGAGGGTGTGAACGGGCAGCGGTGAGGGTGTGAGGTGAGCCGTCGGCTGAGTTCATGTTTGTTCTGTTTGTTTTGTTTTGGATTCTGGCTTTTGCACGGGGATATAAGAGGTAAATATCAGTATTGGTTAATAATAGGCCAATAACGTCAAATAGTTGCTCTTTTCACACACAGTCAGTTTCCTTTATACTCAGTCTATGACTTTTATCTCTTTGTTATCACTTGTATAAACTTTATAAGGACTGAAACTAACAATTCCTTTCAGTATCGATTCATCTGATAATTATTTTCTTATTTGGGCAACAAACAGTCGGAATGTAGTGAAAAATGCCCATCGAAATTTATTGAAAGCCCAGGGACCTCTTCAAAAGCCTTGTTTTGTAACCTACAGTACCACATTCATTTTACAGTGAGATAAAACTTGGAGAAAAAAGTCAATCCTCACATTAAAGAAGCTGCAACCACATAATAATCAGCATTTTTGCTTGAACAAATGACTCACATGTTTCTTGATTACCAAAGTTGCAGTTTTTTCTGCTTGGCTACAAATCACTTTTGAAATGATTATGAGAAAAGCTTTGCAGGGGGAACAGCTGCTGGTAGATAGATAGATAGATAGATAGATAGATAGATAGATAGATAGATAGATAGATAGATAGATAGATAGATAGATAGATAGTAGCAATTAAACAGAGTTTAGTATATGGTAAGGGGATAAAACTGAATGAAAATCTTTGAAAATAGTTGGTGCTGTAGCAAGAAGCAGACTGTATTGTGTTGGTTGGAAATGGGGGAGAAGTATGGATTACTAACATGTATGGATTAAGTTACACTTGTTCAGGCAGTTACTAACAGTTGTCATGTGCAAATGATATCAGCAGCTATTGCTGTTGTATTTAAATGTGGATTATTATTTATTTTTAGTTACATGCATGTAATGCCTTTCTCTGTATTGTATTTTTACCCATGCTGTTAGTTTGTTCTTACGGTTTATCTTACTGCCTTTTTTTGCTTATAATAATGTGCTTATGTACAATAGTTGTGTGATTGTTAAGAATGTTGTAGATTGTGTTAAGTGTCAACAGTATTTACTACTATAATCAATTGTACAAGCAGTATAAGACATAAGGAGATTCATTTCCACATTCTCTGTATCTTCCTTGTTTCCTTTCTTCAGATCATAAAAGCCGTCCATTATCAGAGGCTTGTAAACCTGACATGTGTACACCCAGTGAAACAGTGACCTGAGATCCCACCTTGAGGGAAAACCAGGATGCGTCCCATTGCATCACAGCGTTTAGGTGTGACGAATGTCGGGGGCAGCCACTGCGACCCTGCTGCGGCAGCCTTGCTGCTCCTCCTGTGTCTTGGCTTCCTTCCCTCTGTGGCGGCTTGCCCATCTTACTGCCTTTGTGCCAGTGATATCGTTTCCTGCAGTGGCCGCAATCTGTCGGCACTGCCCTTTGATCTCCCAAACTATGCCACACGGTTGGACCTGAGCCACAATGCCCTCTCTGCCCTGCCAACGGATTGGATTCTCCAACCATTTGACCGACTCACCACATTGGTCCTAAGTCGAAACTCCATAAGCCAAATTGAGGTGAATGCTTTCATTCTCACACCACATATCCTCCACTTGGACCTCTCATCCAACCAACTGACAGTGCTGAACTTGTCCATCTTCACTGGGTTGAAGGAACTGAAAGAACTACTGCTGTTTGACAACCAGATTGTCCATATCAACCCAGAAGCCTTCAGTGATCTTCACAGCCTGCAGAAGCTCTACCTCTCTGGGAACAGACTGACGACTTTTCCCCTCGGGATTTACTGGGAACCTGGAGGGCCTCGTAACCTGACCTTTCTCGATCTGTCCTACAACAAGCTCTCTAAGGTGTCTGTCCAGAGTCTGCTGTCTGTCACCCGCCATGGGGGAATTTATTTACAGGAAAACCCTTTGGTCTGTGACTGTGCTTTACTCGCCTTGCTTGAGTACTGGATGTGGAAACAGTATCGCCCCCTGGTGGAATTCAGAGATGAATACCCATGTAAGGGTAATTCAGGACCAGGGGCTTTATGTAGCCAGCAGGGAGTGTCAGATATTCCCACTGAGGCACAGACTTACCAAGAAGAGCCTGGTAAAAGGTTGAGAGTGCCATGCCCAGGGTTGGCTTCTTCAACCCAGGAGGGGCAGGTGGTGTTCTGGGTTACCCCAAGGACTGTAGTCAATTCATCAACCAATGATCCCAGCGCCCACTTAATAGTTCTCCCCAATGGCACCCTTGAAATCCGAGGAACATTTCTGGAGGATTCAGGTACATATGGTTGCGTGGCAGCCCGCCGGCGAATCTATGAACATTACGAGACTGTGGAGGTCAATGTGGTGGTCGGAAACTTGAGCACTGTCTCTGCCAGTGGCTTGGCGCATCGCAATGGTGCAGAGCATTTCAACACTGCGTTCACCACCCTTGCCTCCTGTGTGGTCAGCATCGTATTGGTGCTGCTTTACCTCTACCTCACCCCCTGTCGCTGCAGAGAAAGCCGGGCTGGATCGAGAGGGTGCGGAGGACGAGCCATTATCCTCTGTTCAGACCCCAGAGAAGTGGACTCAGGACAACGGCGGTCAAATGGAAAGAGGGTGGCTTTCTTAGAGCCTCAGGCAGAGGACTCTGATATTGGCAGCCCAAAAACACCAGCAATGAACTTGGGTCATGTTACCACTGAGGGAATTCTCAAGAATGGAAGTAGGACAGTGGGACAGACCCTCACAGACCCTGCTCACATGGCATAGCAAGAAAATTAGCTTTAACACTCTCCTCTATCCTTTCAGTCTGAACCCAAGTGTTTTTTTTTTTCACTGTCTTCAATATGAAATGAAAAAATCCATTTGATGTGAAGTCGTGTACTGTTTCTGATTCCTGTGAAGTACTTATTCACTGTAGGGTTTGGGTTGTTGTAGGCAGAATTTCAATTATGTCTCTACTGTAAGTGGTATCTGTTTTTTATATTATGGAAATTTCGCAGGTACCGTGGGGAAATTGCTCCCGCAAAGATCACAAAGATGATATAAATGTGGGTGGCTTTTTAAATTGGGCCGAGAGGAATATTCACACCTGCTTTGATAAGCTGCTGGAGGCATTCATGGTTAATATACAGTAGTTGAATTGTGAATACAGCCATCAAGGAGTCCCTTGTTGTTTTCAACCATCTGTCTCCTACTGTGATGCATATCATTATCAAAACACGGCAGTCATACCTATTAAATCATCTGCATTTTGATGTTTTTCAGATCAAACTGTATCTACCCCACATTATCCTCAAATTATGATGAGCAAATATAATCCTGTGAAAGTTCTTTTAGAAAATGCATACAAACAATACACAGTGAGACGTGTACAGTAGTAGCCTATGTTGTGTTTAGTGTGTTTAGTAAGATAAAAATGCATTTTATGAACTCAAATTTGGTGAAATTCTCTTATGAGGGTGGTTCACTCACTTCCCTATAGTGGTATCTAGCTAATGAAATAGATTCAGCTTAATTTTCTCAGGTTTTAAGATCTGTCTCTTAGATTTCTGTCTCCACCCCAATACAATTAAAAGGAACTATTTGTAAGTTTTGCTATTGCTACATAGCCAACGTTAACATTAACAGCTGTTTAGTTACCAGTCTAGAAGAAACATTGAACGAGTTCAGCATCACACTTCATTCCTTTACTCTCCAGAGGTGGAAAGCAATGCAAATATTAACTCTTGTCTTTAGGTCCCAAGGAACCCACAGAAACAACTGGGACAACATGCCGCTGTTGAATTGTTTTTGTTTTTGCAGTGTTGTGAGACCACATACAAAATTCCATTCACCTCCATTGTATTGGGATGGAGGCAAAAAAAGTTATTTTCAAGGCAATTTTTTAAAAACAATTTGTGTGAACAACACAACTTATATCTAAAATATAAAAATGAAAAAAATCAAAGGTATGAGGTATCCTTTTGGCAACAGTTATATACTATATGTATAACTTACATAATTTGACCAACATATCAAAAACCCACCTAGAGCTGGTTTAGAGAGACTCTTCCGCAAGCTTGACACTCATCAACCTGATCCCTGTTCTTCCTGTTAAAATTGGACTTCCCTGCTCACCCTCTACCTTGTCACCCCAACCCCCAGCTTTACAAACAGCAGATCCATGGAAGAATTGACTTAGCGGTCAACCTTAGCGGTTCAGACAGGAGAGGAGTTTGGGCTAGGCTATGAAGCCCCCTGTCAGCCCAGATCAGTGTCATAGAAATCAGAGGGAGATTTGCCAGCTCGCCCCAAGCCCACCGTGACCTACATTCCTGTGTCCTCTGTCTGATTTTAAAGGTGTGCGGAATCATTTCCTAGGTGCCAAGAGACTTGTTATCATTTCCTTTGCTTTACATGTCTATGATACCACTATCTGAATATCAACTTTTTATATTTCTTCTGTTCTGTTAGACAAAGGGTACATTTTAAGTAGAGGCAGTGAAACTAACACTACAATGACTGATGATACTTGTAGGTATGAAATAAAGTCTTTCAGTTTCAGAGGATGAGTGTGTTCCTTTATTATCACAAGTGAATATCACAGTAATGCTCATGTTCAACTTCTATAGTTCCTATTTCCTTCATGTTTTGCTCCTCTCTCCGGTCAAATCTTTTTAGGCATTTACTTTGACCTGAAATGAAAGGAGACTTTTTGGGTGAAAAATGAAAAGTAGTGTTACATCAGTGGATTTAAGGACAACAAATAACCTCTTCGTGAGTCAACAAATCGCATTTTCAAAAATCCTCTTACAAGCCTTTCCAGTGGCTAACAAAAAAATTAAAAAAAAAACCTTTAAAACCTTTTTTTTCCCCTTGTGCACATGTTGGTCAGTACCTTTTATCAAGTGGAAAAGTTGTAACATCACTGAGGACACACACAGTCTATTACAACATTTTCATGCTTTAAGAGGCGACAGGCCAATGGCAGGTGTTGAATAGAGGCTTCAGGTAGTGATGGATCCCACTGGGACTAATTTAAGCGTCCCTCACTGTTCACCGCGACGAGGTGCTTTTCACAGGTCAACACGCTGACATTTGGAGTGTTGCAGGTGTTGTCAGTCCCACAGAGAAAACTAATGACTCATTTGCTGTTCCAGTAAGCAAATCAGAGCAAGTGGTCACTTCACTGAATAATATAATTTTAATGATGATAATGACTGTAATCATTCATATTATAAGCACATCATTCCAATTGTAGCCTCATTTCTTTCCTCACTGATTTTGAATGGGGACTCCACAGATATTACACAAAAAACCCTAATGATGTCATCAGGTACACATTCATGAAAGGAAGCCTGCATTACAAACTGAAGGTGTTGAGTGTCAAAGATGAGGGCATTTAACAGGCAGGGTACACTCAAACAGAAGTATTTCCTACAATCATCGTTCTGAACGGCCAAACTGGAAGGTGGAGTGGTGTTATTGTTATTATAGTCTAGCTCCAAAAGCAAGTAAATTTCCATAGACTCCCATGTTAATAGGTCCAACTTTACAGCAGAAATAAACATGTTTCAACCTGGTACAAAAAACTGTTTTCATCTCTACAACCAATTTTGTCCTTCATGACAAATGAGGGGTGAATTCATATACAACTCACCTGTTTAAATTTTATTAAGGCTTAAAGTTCTGCATTATTAAGGGCTTGACCACTTTGAGTGACAGCTGGGCAAGCGTATCAAATAAAGGCATAAAAAAAAGCACAAAAAATATTTAAAAATTTTTTTTTAAAAACGCTCTTCAGAAACCTGTGGGTGCGGCTACATCGATCTCAGTACAGTCCATGATAACAACCCCTTTCAGACAGTCTCTCCTGGAAGACATTCATTGTGTTGCACTCGGTTGTACTCATGAGGAGAAATCATCTAAACAGAGAAGTTTAAGCCCTGGCTCCTCTCACCTCCACGCTGTCAATGTTCGAATGTTTGTTTCAGAAAGTTACAGAAATTGTTGGATGCACCCTCCCCAACTCCACTGTGGGAAAGGTCTGACAAGCAGTTCTGATGGAGTATACTGGCAGCTTATTCAAAGACGTTGTCGAGTTGTATTATGGAAACTTTAGGATGCAGTGTTTGACCTTGACCTTGTGTTCTCATCTTCATGGAAGTATAATATAAAATTTCTTACTATTGTATTGAATATTATTACAGCACAACTTAGTTTTCACCCTTCTGAGACCTTATCTCCATACGAGTTGTGATTAACACTGATATCTTTGGACAAAAGCCCTTCTAGCTGTTCTGGGTTCAGGGTTAACATTAATATGTAAAGCCACTATTGAGTTACATCATGGGAAATGTAGCACTCAGTGTTTTTGAAGCTTGACCAGCTTTTACATGTGTCTCCGTGTGTCTATTTTTCAATTTATCTTGAAGAAGAACTCCAAATACCGTCTACATAATATTGTGTGCTTTCTGCTCAAAACTAACTTTTATGCTTTTTGTTTATGTGTAATTCTTCAGCCGGTCCTGAGGTACTATACATACCTAACAATGGGCTTGGGACTTTCATGGTCTTCCAACTCATTGTCATTGGAGGAGTGGGACACTGTGCTGTGCCCTGAGAGTTTTCGCTATTCAGCTTAGATTGGATCATGAGATAGCGCTGGTCTGCGTCTGCCACTGTCCTTTAAGTCCAATTTTGCTGTTCCGTTTTTTGGATGTGTGGTTGAAAACAACTTGTAGCCATGTTAGGAAGCACGTCACTGGACCACGCTCAGCCTTTGGGGGGCTTATGGCACAATAACCTACATAATGAGCAGCAGATCCATTCATAGTAGTACTGGGTACTGGGCAGCAGTAGTTGTAGGGGAGACTGGGGATGGTTGCAACATCAGAAATCTTCCATTCAAATAAATATTGTGAATATTATGTCAAATGTATTCATCATGACATGAGTAATTAGAAGACACATATAAGTTTAATATATAAAACTTTCGTTGGTCTAGTCCAAATATTCTCTGTGTAACTGAGAGAAATGCCAAACCCTGGGGAAAGATTTGTTGCAACTGTTCCCATTCTCCACTTGTAATAGTAGTAGTGGTCATAGAGCAGCAGGATATAAATGTAGCTTAATATATATAATAATCTAAATCATAAAATTATTCTCAACCCTGCAAAGGTTTGATACACATGAAGCCCACAAAACCACAGAGGCATTTAATCTCCTTTGTGCCCAATATAAATGTAGTAATTTCCTGACTATCCATAATTCAAATGCTGGAGGAGTATAATGGATGTGTGGGTTGTAGCTTAAATAGAAACATTAATGTGAACACATTCAAGACAATGGCACCATTTAGCAAATTGTTCCCACTGTTTAATTAACACAATTTTATTATTGATGGCCTCTTAACTGTACAGTCCATCCTCAAATGAGCCGGCAGCTGAGCTCCCTGCAGACTCTGTTTCATAAGCAAAGGTTACGTACAGTAACACCTTCAGTCACTCCATATTATAAATTTCATTCTTCAGTCTGCACTAGCTGGAACTGTTTTCACTGTATTAGCTGTCTTTGTGGAACCAAAACTCAAATGTCAGCACATACTGTAAAAATGATGTAAAAATCCCATCAAACATTCTCACAACATGCATCAAAAATTAATGCCATTTGATGGAGACCTCCTCTGTTCACAGCACATTGCAGCACTGTGAGTGCAGACATTCGGAGCATGTGCATCCCCTGTGGAATTTGATCCTGTTAGTACTGGGAGCACTTGTGCCACACCTTATAAATGCTGGTGACATGCATGAAGAAATATCCATTAAAAATGCACCATTTGCATTTGTTTAATGTATCATGACAAATAAAACAATATTATGGAGACTATAAAAAATGTACCAGATATATATTTATAACTGAATGCATACCTAGAGTTTTTAAATGGATGTCTGGTTCTGCAGGGATTGTACCATATAGTACAGGGGAAAAAAGAATAACAGACAGAATTCAATTACCTGCAGAATGAAAAAATAATCTCCCATACACCCTGTATGAGTTCATGGGGGACATGTTTCAGTTATACAATATGAGAGTTTATTACGTCCTGTTAGCGTTTGTCATGTTTCCAAGATGTACTTTATTTGTGATGTCTCACTTTCCTCTTAATTTTTCCTCTAACCATTCAATGCGTGGTCTGCTGTATAATTTCTTATAGAAATTCATGGGAACCTTTTATCCTCATCAGTTATTTCCGTCATGTAATGTCTACTGTGAACCACACATTGGCATCAGCACTCAGCTGCATTATTTCACACAGCAATATAATTTTACATTAGATACACAAAGTATTACCTATATCTTTATCTAAAAAACTGCTTTTGGTCGTGTTATTATTATAATAGTTATTATTATCATCATTATTACAGTCGATTAGCTCACTAAGATAAAAAATACAGTAGTTATTGTGGATGTACTAAGTAGATAGTACCTAAGGTGCCAGTATACTGCATTAGAAGTGGTTATTAGTTGGTCAAACAGCTTCGGAAACCTTTGTATGTAACAAATATGATTACAGATATTGTTATATAAATAATTATATTTATAACAAATATATGATATGACTAACAGCATATTTTAGAGAGAGAGACTCTTGAGACTCTACAATACTTGCTAGATTAATTATTTGACATTAGATATACCTTTAAAGGTCCATATAGTATAAATGTCCATGTGTTGTTTGATTATAAAGCAGGTCTAGGTTCTATATTAATACTGTGAAAGTATCAAAGCCTCAGTCCACAGAGAAATGCACACAGCCTGTATTCAGAAACTGAGCTTTAAAACCAGCCGTCAGGACTTCTGTAACTTTGTGATGTCACAACAAAATATGGTACATTTAACAACCCTATTTATTAATTGATTGATGACAGACTGTTCATAATTTTACAATCATAAAGAAGTATATATTGATATGTCATTTAAAACATTTTATTGTTTTTGTATATCTTTACATGTAGTGTTACATAACGCACAACTGAATACACAGTGGCAGTGTTTCCTCAAGGAGGTTTCAAGGGGACTGGAGACTGGATTTGCCTCCAACTTCCAACCCAGTTCACTGAAGCAAAGTGTTGGATGGCTAAAGTGTCTGCGACAGGTACGGTAGCCGACATTTTTACAATACTATAAAAGAGCAACAAATAATGCAGCCAGTCAACAGTGCTTGTATACAGTCTAGGGGTGTTCCACTTAGCGCTCCCCGCTAGAGGCCTGGACCACTTCCGTTGTGTGTTTTTTTTTTTTTTTTTGCATTTGTTTTGTGTGTTTCTGTATTTGCAGCGTGTTTGCAGTTCATGTATTTGTTTTATGTCCCTGCAGCACGTTTTTCATTTGCAGCACATTTCCATTGTTGTATTTGTTTTGTATTTTCAAATATGTTTGCAGTGTTTCGGGCCGTTGCAGTGCGTTTGCGTCTGTAGACAGGAAAGAAGCAAACAGGGTGATAGTAAACAGTTGTGTAAAATGCAGTGTAATAATCACAGCCAGAAAAAAGTAATATTAAAACGTTGAAAATGACATCTTACTAATGGAATAATATTGGTTCCATTAGCTTTTGCAACTAAACTGGGGAGCAGCCTTATACTTAACATTACAAATATGATAGTATTATGACAGTATTATAGCAGAATATGTAACCAGTGAGGGTCAACTTCAACACCAATCCTGTGAGTGATGTTTTTTTAAAAGAGCGTAAAAGGTCATAATCAAAGCACTTGATCATAAGTAAGCTTAGAATAATGAAAGTGCTTGAGACCAACAGGAGCTTAGAGGAGACGATCTGCAGTATGGATGTTTCATCAACTAATATGCTTCAGTTTAAGCAACATATCAGAGCGAGTGGAGGAGGCAGACAGAGGAGGGAGTGTGATTCAGTGCTAGGAGAGCGATGTGAGCTATCTGTTGAAGGGATGAGTGTCCAGCCCACAATAAGTTAGGGAGGAATTCTAATGTTATGACTGTAGATAAGAGCCAGAAAAAGCTGATATTGTCAATATGTTAGACAAGCTTTTCAAGTGCAATTTGACAGAGGGGAGTTGGGACTAGGTGGCGTGATTATGAGCTCACATTGCACAGCTTCATTAACATGCACAATAGCAAATACAAGACTTTTACAGCTCGTATTTTGGTGCCATTTTGATGATGTGTGCTGCAAGCAGTGTTAGATAATTCAGTGGGGTTCAGAGGATAAACACAACACATTACCTGTGAATGAATTGACATGAAGGAGCATCTGTGCAGCTTAAGTGGGAAGAAAAAGGCACCAACTCTGCCATGTGAGGAAGACTTGATGCTACAAGCGATGATATTTACAGGGGGCTTTTTCTTTCATCTCCCACCAAATTGATTTTTGAAGATGGCATTTAATTGATAAAGAGGATCCTAGCAGCTCTTAAGCTGTAAATACGGTGTGTATGTGTTTTCCAATGATCAAGGTAATATTACACAACCAGGATTTACTCTATGAGAAACAAAGAAGAGACAGGGTCAGGTACTGGGGCTAATGAATGAAGCTGGATCATTTGCAATCAAAAGCTAACGATGGCAGCATAATGAAGTATAAAGAAATTCAGCTGATTTTTAGATGAAGCTTTGCAAGGACACAGTTAATTAAGGTTCATTTCACCTCAGGCTTCCTGGTTTACCACCACCACCACCACCACCACCCCCACATACTCATATTATTACAGTAGATTGCATGGCAGTGTTAGTCAAGTCGAGAGCTGCTTCAGATTTTTTGCCAAAACACTATCAAGGCCAAGCAGAGACATCAGAATTGTGTGGTTGTTAAAAAATTCAGCAGGGAAAGGAAATGTCAAAAGTGTATTCATGGATACTTAACAAGCAACCAATGTGTGAAAATATAACCTGTGGCTGCTCCACGCTGTCATGTTCCAACCCTTTAGCCTCTCAAATTGGGTTTTTAAAGGTTTTAAGATTATTTTGGGATTCCATTAGTCACTTATCCTTTGAACACCACTTTCATTTCCATTTAAACTGTGGTGATGTTTGATAACTAATATGTCTTGTCGTCCAGCAAGGACAGAGGAGTCTCCTGTATTTCAAAGTAATCTTCTGATGTCCTCCCATTTTGTTGTTTCTCCTGGGAAATCCTCGTAAGTTGCACAACCCTCAATTTTATCATTAATAGGGCTGCACAGTATGCAAAAAAAATTTATAAAAAATCAAATTGCGATTTCAGATGTAACGGTCATTTATGCATTTCATTTGGGACTTGTACCAAACAAACATGGTCCCTTGTGTCTGGATATCATGATTTGTAGCCAGGGTTTCTCTGTAGGACCACAACGCTTATGGTGCTAACAATGCACAACATTGTTGTGACACATTTGACCTTTATCAAAGAAATTGCAGCTCCTGCGATTTGCATATTGAAATTGCCCATAATGCGATTTTGATCATATTTCGATTAATTGTGCAACCTTGTGTAATCATCATGTTTTCTATGTTTGTCTGATGTTAACCTAATTACCAGATTGTGTATGACACACAAGCCACATACTGTACATACAATTTCAACCCATCTGTTACCACGACCTGGAAAACTGATTAAAGTGGTGTGAGCGGCAGCTCTTGGTAATTTTTTAGGTTCATATCATCAAATGATAAATATCAATATTAAGTGACATGTAATAGAATTTGAATTTAAAATTGAAATGAATTTTTTTCTATGTGTTTATTATGTATGTATCTTATGTATATCATTCTTTTAAGACAGAAAAAAAGTTTTTCATCCTGTAGTTTTGCTTTATATACTTAAACAGCTTGTTTCACATTTAAAGCAGTTGATATTCAAAGTTTGAAGTAATGTATCACATTAACTCTTGTTGATGTGCATATGGAACATTTTTCAGAAATTTGACTTTTATATGTTGCGGTGTAAATTAAAGAATATTTATTGTTGGCAGGGGTGTCAAAATATATCACTTCACTTGAGTTTGAAAAAGCGAATTAAAACACATTAAACTGTAATAACAAGCAGCCGAATGGGAAAAATGTTGACGTCAGCCTCCGACTTGTAATTCCAAGAACGAGACATTTGGAATTTCTGATCCAGACGATACCTCCTTAGTGAAATACACTGCAGATTTATGAAAAACGTTTCCGCTGACAAAATGCTCCATCACAGGTGCTTACATCAAAATAAAATCCAATATTACAATTAAAATAATACAATACAGCTAATTTTATAGATGTACACTGTTTGTTATACCTCATAACAAAAGTGATTAATTTTTGCATATATATCTAGTGTGACTACATGGTTAACTTGACTGCTACCACCTTGGACTAATGTGTGAAAACCCACATGAGAACAACAGGAGTTTTTTCTCTTGTTCCCATTCTGCCAACGTTGTGTAAATGCAGCAGTGGCCTTCATGTCATGGGTAGTGGTATTGAAAAATAAGCAGCACGTCAGCATCTAATCAGACACAAGTGACATTTGCAGGTACGTTTGAATTCTGTTTAATGTGTAGAACAGCTGGTTTAGTAACGGAGCCTGCAGGCTGACATTAGAAGTGCCCAGTTAATGTTTGCTCAGTGGCTCGTTCAACAAGCTAAGGTGCAGGACAAGATGTGTGTTCATGTTTGTACATTGAATAACAAGGGGACTTTAGCAGGAAAGCTAATGTGGGTTGTTTTACGGAGTCTGTGGCCCTTGTATTGTGTAGCAGGCTGCTGTCTAACTCAGTGTGACCCTGTTGTTCTACCTAGAGAGCTGACGTTACTGCTTTATGCACGATTTGATTGGCTGTGTTGAAATAAAGGCTCCATCTATTTATAGAGCTACAGGAGCCATCATGAAACCAAAACATATCATTTTCTCAAAGGACAAGTGAGTAAAAATGTAAGAAAAAAAAACTGCTCTGTTTTTCTGAATTAACAAGATTGCATTACACTTCTGTAAATTTCTGTTGGACTGCACTAATCAGTCTTTTAATATCTACAATAGGTCAAACTATTATATTAATTATGAAACAGGGAGTTCATAGTGATGAACCTGCAGAAAATGTAGACTAACTAATCTTTCTACATCTTTCAGCTCATTGTTTTGGCTTTTCTAGCTCAAAGTTTTAATTGAAAAAGCTCTGATAAACTGATTGTATGCTACCTGAGCAACACCAAACAGCAGAGAGACAACTAGGTGAACACAGTGGAGCATTTAGCAGCGTAAGAGACAGATATTTCCCTCAGGAGGTGGTGGAGACCAAAACAGAGGTAAAAGATGAGTGAATACATGACTTTGCCAAGCTCAATTCAAAATCATGCCAACTATGCTCTGTGTCTGTTGGATATGTAAATAGGCAATTATTCACTAGCATATTTACCATTTCAACTTTATAAATTGTATAGCCCCATTCATATGGGGATTTAGGATGTTTTTTTTTTCATGAGAAGATCTTTTTATAGGAGAACAGTATCTAAGACCAACATATAGGCCAAATTTGAGAAGGGAAAAAATTAAAGCCATGATCAAGAGCCCATAAAAGGCTGTTGTAATGTCAGATAAAGGTAATGTTGTTTTTGCTGCCATTAAAACTATCCTGAATGAGATACCAGAAGTTTATTTTTGCAGCGCATTGATGGATGTACAGGCAGGATTACTAGAATACTGAAGAAAATGTGGTGATCTTATGTGTTTTTGTTTCTATGGTTCCTAAGTACATTTTTTGGATATTTACTTGCAGTGGAAAGATATAATAATAAGAATAATTACATGCTCGGAAGGTGTAAGTCACACTGAATATCAATATGATGTGACCGAGTTATTATGGAGTACAATTTTGACTCAGATTTACCTCCTGCAGTATCTTTGATTACAGTTTGATTCCCCTGCGGAGGCTTTGGCTTCCTTGTTTGGATTTGTCCTGCTGAATGCTCATGTCTATTACAGACCACATCCTGTAATTTCGCTAAGTTTAAAATCCCATCTGGAACGGTGAATTAAATTACCAGGGACCACAGGGAATATTTTATCCCCCTGTAATGTTATGGCTGACTGAATGGGGCTTATGCCAGTGTTGTGTTCACAGCTTTTTGCAGCTAGATTTCAAATAAAGTGAGCAATAAACATTATTACTGTGGTTATAATTGCCAACCAAAGAGGTTGTTAGTATGGTGAACAGTAGCTAGTGAGCTGCGCTAATGTATATTGCTTTTCAATGTCATTTACCTTTTGTTGTTGTTGTTGTTGTTGTATTTATTATCTATAAATCAGTTCACAACATCTTCAAACTGTTTCTTGTAAAGATGTTAATTCCCCCTCTGGAGATCAATAATGTTTTATCCTCTCTTTTTTTAATATATGTTCATAGTCTTATCATTTCCCTTCCCAACCACAGTATTTTGTAATACATGCAGCGCCTTGTTCGTTTGTACATTAATCTGGAATGCTTCTTTAAAATAGGGTTATTGGTTTATGCTAATCACACCCTGGGGGGTTTGCTTTTCAGAACCTTCTGAGCGGTGTGTGGTGGAGGGTGCAGGAACCGTGGCGCTGACTTTTTGAAGACAAATTTCTGTCTCAATATGAATGGCATCCGAATGATTATAGTTTAAATGGATTACACCGGCATTTTTCTTCTATTTACCCATTATTATTTTTGAAGTGCTCACTGCTGTCTACTCCACAGGTTCCATAGTTCCTGTCAGTCAAACAGTTCTGGTGGAGGCTGCTATGGATTTTCTGTTGATGCAGTTTGACTTTAGTAAACGGCAACCTTTGCTATATGTGTTTAGTTACAGTGGGCATGTAATTTCATTTAAACCTGTTTATTCAAGACTATATATGTTACATGTCTCACTTCCTGTGCTCTTGATGGAAGAACTACCACGACATAAGTGTAGAACAACCTTGTAAACAGCCATTTATTTACTGTATATTAACATGTAAATTATTACAATTGCAACAACTATTGCATGGGTAAGTTGTGGTTCCAACCCTGCTCACACTGGTTATCATCATGTAGTACTATATGTAAGAAACCCCCAGCAGGCCTCACATATTTCCATTCAGCAGACAATTACAGCCACTCTAAGACAGCCAGGTGTAAAGTGCTGCATCCAGCCCCCTCCTCCTTCACTGCAGTGAGACAGTAGGGGATATAAAGCCTTAATACTGAAGGATCAGATGGAAGCAATGTGCCGGCCATAGATACGGCAGCTGCAGCTGACCCAGATTCCACGGGAAAGAAGGTGAAAGGAGCATCTTATCTGCAAAGTGACTTCCTCTGTCTGTGAGGCAGGCGATGACAGCTTTGCCCTTAAAATCGTCTGATCAAATATTTCAGCGCGGCTGTAGGGTCACGGTCTGGGCAGGATGTGAGCTGCTACTCGTATCTTCAACATGTTATTAGGCCCTTTTATCTATCCACTTTCATATGCTGGGAATGTGTGTGTGTGTATGTGTGTGCGTATGTGAGAAATTTGTGTGTGCGCCAAATAACCTCCAGTAAATGAGATCCTCAGTTTGAAGGGCTTTCTATTCAAAGTGAGGACATTGGACTTGCATTTAGGATGATGACAAGGATGACAAGGACAGTTAAAGGTTAGGACTTGGGTCAAAGGACGAGACTTAAGTGCACAGTGCACTTAATTAAAGTTTAGGTTTAGGCATCTCACAGGGATACGCCTTACTTGCCTGACAGACAGAGTTAGTGAAAAGCTAAGCGGTGATCAAATACTGAGCTAAAAGGACTGAATATATTTAAGAGACATTCAACAGGTAGCCAGAAGCACGACTCTTATATATTTACTAATGTTGCACCATATCTGCTGGATGTAAATAAAAAAAGTTAGGTTAAGGTGTAATTTGTCAATGTTGTCTTTACAGCTTGTTTCTGCTGCCTCGAAATGCCTGTTACTACATGTGTAAAGTCAAACTGAAATGTAAGATCCTCACTTTTTAAATAATAAACTATAATCTATAATGACGTCCAAATATTGTGATTATTAAACTACTTTCAATTCATTTTATAATGACTGCATACATACACTACACACAGTATATGCCAAAGATGTGTTCAGACAGAGAGCAAAGCTAAATTGTTCTCCGTGTCATACGTCCAGATTTGACTGTTGGACTGTTTGTGCCGTCTGTGTTTATTCATCCCGAAAACATGCAACTATTGTAAAGATATGAGCTTTAAGCTGGCTACAAACAGCTGCGCCATTTTTTCAACTTTATGTCTCTACATTAAAGTGGCTATTTGTAAGTTTTGCTATTTCTACATAGCCAGCTTTAGCATGAACAGATGTTTATTTACCAGTCTGGGAGAAACATTGCAACTTCAGCATCAAACCAACAGCTATCTCCAGAGGTGGAAAGCAACAGCAATGTGAACTCTTCTTTCTATCACATCTGTTCTGTTACTGACGTTAGCATGCTAACCAGCTAGCCCTGTCCCTTCATTTTCCAATGCTTAGAGGATGTATTATAACCTTTTGTCTTGTAAACACAATGATGTGTCTTTCCCAAATTTGCTTAGCATTCTGAAATACATGAAAAATATCAATACAAGACATTTTCTTCCCCCTATTCAAAGTCTGCAGCAATTTAAGATGTATGTCCCTCTCAACAGCTGGTATAGATTTCAGAGACTCAAACAGTGTTTTTGTAACAAACCTGGTGGCTGCATCTACATGCTGACATTTCTCCAAGTGAACAGGTTCTAAACTGGGTCGTGCTAACATTAGTTCTCTCCTGTGGGTCCAGAGTTTGTGACAGTAAATGACCAGAGTGTCAAAACACACACCAACAGCTCCTGCACTGTTGTGCTGAGGTGAATGTAACTGTAAATGATTACAGTACAATTTAAAGTAAACTTATATACAGCGTAATAACAAAACCTGTGTTTAGAGGATTTAAGAAGCTAGAGAGCTGCAACACAGCCCCTGCACGATGGGGGCTGGCTTTATGGGCCACAATAAAATCACATTGTTTTGTTCTGACAACAGTAAATTGTCCCTTGACTATAATGACCAAAGTCAAAAGCTGAGAAGAGCAAAGACAAACTGAAACAAAAAGAAAAATATAGAAGTGCAAAGCACACAAACCCCAAGAAAATGTTTTAGTTTAAATGTTTGAGTTTTACTTTAAAGGAATGTCAAAGAATGACTGTAGCACGTGACGGACTGCAAGTGGATAGTATGTGATAAGAAACAGCCTGAAGGGGAAAAAAAGGAGAAACTGTAATGAGACTGGTTGAGAAAGAGAGAAAGCAGAAAAGAGGAGAAAACAGAGATGGACTTGTCAGCTGTGTTGCCCTGGCAACTGCAGCCAGGAAACAGCAGGAGTGTTTTATTGTCATGTTTTTTTTTTTGTTTTCCTGGCACGGTTTGCACGGATGATCCAGGATGTAACATCAGGGCCTCGCTGTCTAATGTGTGTGTGTGCAAACAATCTGGCAGGCGGCTTACAAGCAGCACTCGTTATCTGAAATACGGAGCAAGGCAGCTGGAGCCTTGACATTTAAAGGAGGCGGGTTTCTGGCACGTGGTTGATAACCATCTGTAGCGTGCAGGTTTCGACAGGGAGAAAACATGTGTCGGACGCCTGGCTTTCTGCCTGTTCTGCTCTGGCTTCAGATGCTAATACTTTAATTTTTTAATATGGTATAACTCTTTACAAAACAGGGTTGAGTGCATCTCATTAGATGAGACAGAAATTTAAGAATTAAAATATACAGTACAATATATGTGGGCTTTAACAAACAACAAAGAGTGGGGAAAATGTTCAAGATTAAATCAATTCAAAAGCAAGATATAATAAAATTAAGTACTTTAATAAAAGTAAGCCTAAGTATAAAATGTTTTAAAGAGACTGCAGAAATAATTAAAACAAAGGTACGATAGTTTTTTCCCTTAAATTTTGAATTTGAAAAATGCATAAAATAAAATTGTCCATAAAGGAGAATCTAATGGCAGCACAATGCTGATTAAGAATGTCACACAGCCTGGGGATGTGACACATCGATTGTCAAATTAAATCAAGTTTTTTTAACAGCTGATTGATGACTTATATTAAAGACTCCCTCCAATGAAAGTCAAGTTTTCAATCTTGTTAACATGTCAAAGATATATTAGTGAAATAATCAGTCAACACCATGACTGAGTATTTCCACCTTGACCTGCAGTGAACCAATGACAGTCTCATAACAACAGATTCAGACAAGCCAGGGTTTCATATGTCACAAACCTAAGGAACCAATCCTGTCAACTTGTGGGGACGGGGGGTGGGGCTAAATAAACCTGAAACCTTGTCAGTACAACGAGAAAGAGTTAGCATTAGCACAACCGCGCTGTGTCAGCCACTGCCAGTTACAAGCTAACAGACAACATAAACAAGTAAAAGATGCTAACTGCGCTACCCGTTCTGATCCATCTGCTAGTCTCTGGTTCTGGTCTCAACAGACTCCTCCTCTGAGTCTGGGTCTGACTGAGGCTCAAACATGAGGCTGAGTCTCTCTGATGTTTCCTCCTCTGACCTTCTTCATACTCTCTGCTCTCTCACCTGTACACCTGGAGCAAGCAGGTGGTTGGTGGGGCACAAGGCCTGATCCAGATTTCTCAATGAGGAGGTCCTTCATTCCTTCATTCTTTATCATGTTAAATAAAATATTACAGATTGTAGAGATTGTTTCTCTGTGGCAGAGCAATATTTATGAATTCTAAAATCTTTGTGATGACCAATGATTGGCCTGTAGGATCAGATGCTTTGTTAAGTAGATCAGGTAACCCAGGCCAAGTACAGGAGATCAAATATATGAAAGAAATGGAAAGGCCACTTAGCCTAACAGCTAGCACAATTGAATGGCACTGGACTGGAATGTCATTAAAACAATTAAAAATGACACTAAATTAAATCTGCATTAATTTTTTGTGGTGTTTCTGGCCACTTGGGGAGTGTAAGCTGAATATTTACTCTCCTTTAGCTCTGTGCTGTTCTTTACCCACTTTGATGGGGAAATATCTGCCTCTGTAGCTGCTAAATGTACCACTATGTTCACCAGCTGGTTACAAACTGCTGTTTGGTGCTGAGCATGTAGTGTACAGTGGATTTATTAGAGGTTTTTTTGTTACCAGATGTGGCTGGAAAAAGGCTGATGAGAGCATTGAGACTGAACCAAAACATTAAAGTTGCAGTAAAGATGCTGAAATGTTGTATAGAACTGAGGGGAACTGCAGAGTTGGGTCATAATTCCCTGGGCTTTGTCACTAAAAGCAATACTTTTCACTTTACTCTTTACAATTATCATTTTATCAATTGTTAAAACGGTGAAATGGTCATTTCAATTCATTTACATACATAAAAATGAAAAACATTTTGCTTTAAAAGCACCAGACAAGCAAAATAAAGTGCAATAGTCAATCAAAAGAATAAATAGTAACTGTAATAAATATGGTTGATAAAACGGTAACGCACATAGAATGCAAGTAGAAACTGAAAACATAAATGTGATGAAAAAAGTCAAATAAAAGTAAAATTTGTCAGTCTGCTGCAGCATGGCAACAAGAGGCCCACATGGCAACAAAAGGTATTTGTAATTTCAGTATCCAGGGATGAATCTGTCTGATTTTTTCAGAGTATCACTTTTTCTACTCTTCAACAAAAAACCAAACAGTGATATGTTGTGACGTCTTTCAATTCAACATAAAAAAACACCATCACTTTTTAGAGGTGGAAAATTGAGTTTATGTCCCTTCTTTATTTTACACTGCATGCTCACTGTTCTGACACACCTCAGCTAAACTACACAGATTTCACAGAGTGCCGAGCTGCCAAAACCCGGGATATGAGGAAATGTTAGGTATTATCCTCTGACAGCCTTACGTAACTCCTGGGCGTGTGTCAGGGATAATCCTCTTAGAGAGGAGAAGAGTTGCCTTAATAGGAAACAAAACACAGTTTGTCTCCTCTGTCCCCTGCTTTTAATAATCAAAATGGAGTTTGAGCGGAGGCCGCAACACCAGAGTAATCCATGCTGAAGGACAAGCCTCTCCACTCTGTGATTATTTGTATGTTCAAAATGACCAGACAGCAATAGGCCTTGGATAAACAGATGTGTTTGAGCATTAAAATGCATCTGCAGGGGTGTGCAATGCCAATCACAGTGGGAAAATCATAGGGTCTGTGGGTTGTAGAGGGTGATGTAAATTCATTTATACACTGAAATATTAAATATAGACTGCAACATTTAAAAGCATCATTGATTTTTCCATCTTTTCAGAGAACGAGCTCATAAAAGTGTCTTGAAGGCAGGGATGTGTTTCATCATAAATTACAGATCAATACTGATGACGGTAAAAGCCTACTTATCTGCACTGAGAGGGATAACAAGCTGGTTAACATTGAGGCCAGTTTCATCATGGTCCATAAAGTGTGACAAATTTATGAAGAGACAAAGACGCATGATTGTTGGAGGATGAACAAGATAGTCAACACATTCCCCCCCTTTCATCTCTTCAATGATGTACTGAAAGAAATTGATATACATGTGGAAAAAAATCAGTTCAAGTCAATAATACATGTACAAAAGAGACGTGTTTTCACACATGAATGTTCCTTTAAAAACCGTTCAGTTTGTATTATTCTAGGCCTGACTTGGCCAAAGTAATGAATAAATCTGTCTGCTTCTTCGGTGTAACTAAGCTCTCTGACACCACCTGGTGGTGTAAAGATAAATCTCTCTTTCTCTATTTGTGTGTGCGAGAGACAGAGATAATTGGGGCATTTTAGTGCCTTATGGGAGTTCACATTCAACAATTAGAAAACTTACATATGGAGGCCATAAGTTGACTCCTTCATTCTTAGACATCATCTGTTAAAGTCAGATGACTTTTAGTTCAACAAAATAGGAAATAAACAGTCTTCAGCTTTTCCCCCCAAGAATTTGATACCAGTCAAAGTGGAGAAGGTTTTGAATCCCCATGTCTGAAAATCCAATTAGAAAAAAATAATCTAAATTTGGATCCTGGTTCAAATTTTCTAAGGGTGGTGGGGTGTGTTGGAGGGACTCATGACATAAGAAATATTAAAATCCTGGCTGCTGATTTTAGCTGAATGTAAAACTTTATTCATACCTTACTTGACATGTTGTGTGGCTTTAGTTTTTCTTCATGCTCTTTCATTTCTTCGTGGATGAACACAATATAAATGTCTGAATGAATGTCTGTCAAATGTCCATAACTGAAACATACAGAGTATAAAGTTTCCTAATGAGAGCATTGGAGTGGTCCTCACTGGATTTTCATTATTTCTTTTAAAGATATAGTGTCACTGTTATATGATTAAATGTAAAATAATCATATAAATGTATTGGTATAACTTTATCGTATGCATCTACAATTTCAATTTCAATCCACAAATCTGGTCTTAATGACTGGAAAAAGAGGAGTTATCCTTAAAAGAAATGTTTAATTACATTTTTATGTATGTAATGTATTAATAATTGGTATTTGCTGAGTGGTATTCTTTCTTAAAGTCATATTTCATATTTCACATCTTTATCTCTTCAGTTGACCTGCTGTGCACAAATGTTCTGTTAATGATCGTCACGGCCACTAGATGTCGCGCTAGACCACCAGCATCTCAGGCCTAAGGTGTTATGAAGCCCAGTGGAAGTGGCCACTAAACACACAACAAGAGGCACAACTAAATAACGTTACACTGTGAACATGAGAGCCAACAAAAACTATCCAGCCACAACCATTAGCCCGGGCTAGCTCCACAACAGTGCTGACAGTTCGCCAGCTAGCGATAGCAACATTGTCCAAACACATACATAATCTCGCTAATAGCAAGTTAGCTAACATTACCATGTCTTGTGTAGCCATCAGTAATAAAAACAGACATAGACCAGAGGTAGCTAATGAGTTACTTACACATGGAGGAGAAGAAAAGCCTGTTCAGAGCCAAGCTGGAGTCCTCTAGCAGCTCATAGGGTCTCTCCATCTCTGTAAAGCCAGACATCACGGAGCCCGTAAAAAGTTTTTTGAAAACTTTATGGATGTTTTGACGGTCCACCTGCCGGTCGTATCCATGTCCAATCCACTTGTGCTCTGGTCTCAACTCTTTCTTTATCAAATGCCTTTTTATCAGAAAAGGTTCATTGTTCAGTGGAGGGGATTCAGAAAGGTGCTTTCACCTGAACGCTGGTACTACAGTGTGTCATCTCACCTGTGGGCGGTCCTACAGTGTGTCTATAAATATGGGGAGGGCCTATGGTTTAACAGGGAGGAACTCACATGCACTAACATGTACACGTACACGCACTACCATGCATACACTGCAAAACACAGACTAGAGAAACTCAGATTTTGACACACACAGAGGGAGTATGACTTTGACTCTGCTCAGGACGTCATTACTTCACTATATCTTTACATAGAAAATAGTTGTTTGCTGCTATATAATTGCTTAAGATCTTGTTTATTAAATTAATTAATTGGAAGTACACAGATTTCCCTATAATTATTACCAAATTCAATCATCACTTTCAGGATGACCTCTGCAAAATCATTTTTTTAATTATGCACCATTCAAATGGAGTTACCAGTATTTTTACTCTTTCTTTCTTTTAGCTTTGCTGCTGTTTCTTCCTGATCAAAAGGACCAAAATGAGACTACTGTACATCTGTTGGAAGGCTCATGTTGTTGACAGGGTTGTTCTTTCATACCAACTTCATACATTACTGAAGAAAGACTACACACAGTCAAGTCAAAGTCAAATTTCTTTACAATAAATAGTGTTTATTACTGCAGTTATCAATCTAAATTCAAATGGAAAGCATTTCCAGTGTAAGCAAACTGCAGACACTGCCACAGCTTGGAGAGAATAGATTTTTAGGTAACTTTTATTTTCATTGCACTACACTATAGCAGAGCAGAAGGCCTGACATTCATTTAAATATCTTTATTTACAATAAAGCAAAATGTGAACTCCTCAAACGAGGAGAAATGTAAACAGGGTTTGTCATTCAGTAAGCTTCAGTAACAGTTTTTCCTTTCTCTCATCTAAAACAAGAAATCTGTAAAAGTTGAGTCTTGCTTGAAATCTACATTCAGGATCTAAAGAAATATGCTGCTGAGAGTCCAAAGTGGCAGAAACTATCTGGAGAAAAATAAGGTAGCAAAACCTGCTGCCAAATGTTCAAGAGGACCTCTGATGTGGTGCAGACTCACTGCTGCGTGCAGTTAATCCACTGTCCACTTGGAGGTGCTGGTCTGACGTGGCAGACGGAAGTATGAGGGTCCAGTATCATGCAGGAGACCCAGCACTCTTCTCTTTTCTTTACTGTGCAGTGAAAACCAAACACCAGCTGACAACCTGGAAATAAGACGAAATACATGGTAAATCCTGGAAAACATGCAGCATTATCATTTTAATGTTTTATTTATTTTTCTACTTCTAGAGTCTTAGTTTCTATGGTTGATCCAGTCATTCCTGTCAGTTATGGTAACATTTTTTTTCTTTCCTTTGATGCTTTTTGATATTGGCCATTATAAAAAAATCTTTTATTATTATTTTATCAAGAATTCAGTGACTTTAATTACATTTTTCAATTTACAAATCCTTGGTTTAATGTTTCCATCTAAAGTTATTGATGGATTAAGGCTAGAAAGACTAGAAGTGAATGAAAAACTTTTATCGATCCCAAATAACCTGCTCCAGTGAATTCTAATTAAGTCTTACCGTTAGCTTAGTTACTGCTGCTGCTCTTGTGGAGCTTTATATTCTTGCACATATACTGTTTATAGTGAAACAAATGGCAGATTTACCACTAGAAACTCTTAGTAATTTTTGAAACAGCTCCCTATTTTCAGACAGAGGTAGCCTTAAGCAGGCTTCTCATTTCTACTTGACGACTGGCGATTATGTCGGCTGAAGTGACAACTGTTGCTCGTAGATTTTATTCACTAAATAACAAATTAAGCTAACATCATCTCCATTTTGAAAACACTAAGACTGACTTTTAATTGCTTTCATGATGACTTGGTTTAAAAAAATGTTCCAGGGAAAAGGTTTGTATCCTCACCAGTAGATGAAACAGCATTATTCTTGTATTGCAGTGTATGGCTGGTATATAGTATATAGCACTAGTATATATACATATATATACATATGCTATGGAATAATGTAAAATGGGACTATTATTTCCTGTTTGGTTCCAAACTGAAGTAGCAGCTTATGATTATTTCATCTATTTATTTGACTCCTTATACTATTTATTTTGTGTTTTCGTTTTGGAAAGACCGTCCAAACTGTTTAAATGCCACGCATTGCTCTACATCTCAACATACACTACTTCAACAAGTAAAGAAATCCAAACCTTCACTGATCTGCCATGCCTAGTTACGGTTGCTAAACTATGACTGGAGAATCCCTGTTCAGGGGAGGGGTTTACTAACGTTAAATTCCTTTTGTTTAACATGATAAATAAAACCCCCCACAAGTCATGAACTGAGTACAAACTGTTTCTGAATGTCTGACCAGTTGGTGTGTTCAGGGCCATTCCTTGTGATGGGCCCTGTCCTTCTTCTTCTTCTCGTTTTTCTCTTTCTGCAGTCTCTCTAGCTCGGCCTCATACATCATTTCCTGGATCAGGTATTTCTCCCTGCGCATACGGTCCCGCAGGTCCTTGGGAAGGTCTGGGATCAGGTACGCGATCAGGGTCTTGATAGCAAAGACCATGTGCTGCAAAAACACAGAGCACGTTATCACGAATGTCAGAGCCATACCTACAAAAACAAACAAAATACTGTAAAATATGATTTATAAAAGACATATGAACACAGTTTGAGTGTCTCTCTATCTATTCTGAATTTTTTTTAAAAAGTATTTCAAAAGAAAAAGGCCTCTACATTGGTAAACCCTTCACTACAAAAACTGTAAGTATGTTGAATGAGACATGCTTTTATAGACTTGGGTTTTTTTGTAGTCCACTGGTCCATATGGACTGTACAGGTAAGCTGCAGCAAAGTGTTAGTAGGACTATAATAAAGAAACTGAGAGATAATGTCCAATTTCCTAATGTTATGCTTTAAAAGCTTAAATTTAACAGCTGCATATAATCCTGTCTGGAAGGGAGAAGTGTTGCAGGATGACACTGGTTATGTAACAGGACAGTGATGACACTGGTTTGGTTTCGTGGGCAGGTTATGAATTAAGCCTGGAGTAGGCCTCAGTAGAGTTACAAATTGGTAAATCTACATTAACTGATTGATTGTTCTTATAAAGTTCATATGACAGACAGAATTTAAGTGCAATATTCACTCCCCTTTTCTACTCCTAGCACTTTAGCTGCTAAATGCTAGTCCCCAATTTTATCCATCAGCTGTTTGGCGCTGGGTGCATGTCATGCACAGCAGGTTCATCAGAACTTCAACTTTGCTGAAATCATCTGTTGCGTCTGTTACTTAGGTTGATGAGAACAGTGAGAATGAACCAAAAGCGTAAAGTTGCGGGACATAAAACCAAAACAGTGACCTCAGACTCTAAAATGCTTGGTAGACCTGAAGGGAACTGCAGATTCAGGTAATTCTTCACTCTTTGTGAGTTTGACATTATGGACTGCACTTTTCATATTACACATGGCAATTTGATCCATTGTTGATACAAAAAAAGACCAGTGCAGCTTTAATCCAGTTTGAAACACATCTTATTTCATGTCTATGTCACCTAAAGGTCACAATTACCAAGTCAGTGAGTAAAAGACAGGACACAGGAAGCAGAAAATGAAACCTGTAAAACAACCTGTCAGTTAGTCCTGATGTACCTCTAAAAAAAAAACCCCACAGTAATTCAGAGCCTAGATGAATCTAAGGCCTTTTGAAACAGATGTCTAAAAAGCCAGGTTGAGATAATCTGGTTAAAGGGGTACACACAAGGCTTTAAAGTCACCTTGGTTAAGGTCCCATATTGTATAAAGGTAGATGTCCATCTGTTGTTTCATTATAAAGCAGGTCTATTTCTATATTAATACTGTGAAAGCATCAAAGTGCTCAGTCCAGAGAGAAATGCACACAGTCTGTATTCAGAAACTGAGCCTTAAAACCAGCCGTCAGGACTTCTGTAACTTCTGGATTTGGTTTCTCTTATTATTTACCGGAAATCTGCTATACTTTTATTCAACCCCTCATAAAACAGTCAGCCAATCAGAGGAGAGGCTCAGATCCTCCTCTCTTCTGATTGGTTCACTGACCTGTTGTTACTAGAGCTTCACAGAGAAGCCTGAGAGAGGATATGTAAAACTACATTGAGATGTTTTTTAGTTCTTAAAACCACAAATATATCTTCTTATGGATCAACACTTCAAATAAAACACAGGAAGAGTGTACAATATGGACCTTTCAGACATCATCGTCAAACCTCTGAACTGCCTATGTCTTTATTAGCTGAGAGCAAATTAGAACAAAATGTTGAAGATGATGTAAATGGACACTCATGGTTGGAGACAGAAAGATAAAAGCCATCAACAAAACGATATCAAGGAATGCAATTCCAAACCCAGCCTGCTGTCTGCAGTCATTTATCAAAGCCTAAAAACACTGACCTCAAAAACAATAATAAATGCCAGTCGGGCTGCCAGGACATGCCAGAACTGTAGAGTGTATGCGTAGGGCTCAACCGAATCTGGAGGCTCCCTGTAGTCACGATACCTGGTGGGTCACAGCACTTAGGTCAGAGTTCATATCTACTCATCAATTAAACAACAGGAAAATCAACAAATCTGAACAATTCACTGACGCTCAGCTCAGGATGCTGAAAACATCTCTATATACAAGAAATCTGTTCATTGCTTCAGGTCGTTTCACCATGTAAAATCTTATTACAAGCCTCTGGGTTGTAGCTACAGTATACTCCTGTTTGAACTCATTATTCTGTGGTTCATATTTTATGTGGAGCTCAGTGAGAGCCTGTGTGTTGCTTAATAGGGATCATTAATTAAGTGATGGATGAACACACACAAAATAGGTCATGCGGTCCATCCTGGGGTTGCACAAATGCTTGCAGCCAAATCCAGTTAAAATGAACAAGTTTCTGTTTCCATCAGGTTTGTGCGACAAACACTTGTAGGAACTGTAATGGAGGCTTCGCAGTTAAAAAAATAGCAATTCATAGCATATTTATAAGATCTTGTGCTTAATGAAAACGCGCTACCTGCAGTACTTCACGGCTTCTCCAAAAAGCTTGGAGCCATTAGTCTTGGGGTGCGATCTCCTCTCAAAGTCAGACACCCGGAACACTGAGAGACTGGCGTTGACATAACCCATCATACACCTAAGGATCACACGAGAAATCATTTTTATCCAGCACTAAAAACAAACGAAACACAATGAAGTGTTTGACTTGTTGGACTGTCACTCACCCTTCCCCTGCTCGGCCCTGACCAGCGCACGGTCCGTACTTGTAGGCATAAACAAGGCGAGGGATGAAGTCTGAGGTAACAGCGATGACGAAGGCGTTGGTGATGACGGACAAGATGCCAATGCCTTCCAGAATGCCGTACCAGATCCCTGCCACAAACACACAGGTATTCAATTATAAGCCAAATTCATAGAAAAATGGAAAAAAAAGAAAACCATAAAGACAAATGTGCCATATTTTAATTTACCTATGTCTTTGGCTTGTGATGGCAGAGGTCGCCGCCACTGTGTGACAAACTTGTAGGCGTCTAAACGGATCTCAATGATGTTGTTGAGCAGCGCTAAGAGAGGGGCCAGAGGGAAAGCTGCCACGAAGATGGTGGTGAAGCCGAACTGTAAGACTGAAACACAATGCAAGCACCGAAAGCCTTTAGATCCCAGGTGTGTTCATCACGAGTAGCATGTTAGACAAGAGTTACATTTTCACACTTGTAGCAACATTAGCATTCATTTTGAATGCTTTTGCCCATCTCGCAAACGTTCACTCTTCTTTGAACTTTTCTTCCACCACTGCTCCGATGGATATCTTGCAAACTCTTGTCCAGATTCAGACTTTGTGAGGGAGGTTCTATGCAGAGATGCTAACAAGTCAATTATTTCAAGTCCAAGTCAAGCCTCCAATCTCTAATGGTTGTAATGAGCGTTCTATCACCTGCTGCTGCCTTCCAGTCCGCTTAAAACACTACATTGCCATTGAATTGCATCACCATCACTTCTTTATCTATAAAGGACATTCTTAATGTTAATGCGCCAAAAAATGATGAAATAAGGATTGTTCATGAGGCCAAAGGCTTGAAACAGAGTCGAGTCTCAAATCACTGTGTACAACTTAAAGGTCTGTGACTGTTGTTTGGTGCTGGGAGGGTAGTGTATGGTGCGTTTATCAGAGCTTGTCCAAAAATGTAGATGATGAGAAATTATAACAGCAAAATCCAGTTAAGTTCTCGAAAACCAAAACAATGAGCTGATAGACACTAAAACGCTCTGTAGACCTGAAGGGATCTGCAGATGATTATTCTCTGTTGGTTCTTCACAACAAGTGCCCCCTTTCATATTTTACTGTAATTTCTTCCCCTGTTCACTTAAAGATATTGAATGAGATGAATTATTACAAATATTATAAACAAATATATGTTGAAATATTAATAGACTGCTGACAGCAGGTCGAAAAGCTCTGCTCAAATTCAATCCACTGCAAATCAGGTTCACAATTACATAACAGAGACTACAGCTGCTGGGTCACCAAATGAAAAAAATGTAAAACTGTTCAAAAATTGCATTTGAGAAGATTAAATTGTGGCGTGCGTTTGGGATAACCTTAAAAATATAAATCTGATAGTAAAGGTTGTGGCAAGGCTTTGTCAGTAGTAAACATGTAAAAGAAACTGTATGTACTGGCTTGCGGTGCAACATACTCATCTCCAAGTATTCATCAAAGAGTCCGTAGGCATTCATTGGCTGCAGGTTGTAATCCCTCTCCCACTGTGGGAAGCTGGCCTTGGCCTTCTCTCCATGCTCCCTCCTCAGCCTCCGCCGCGTCCACCAGTTCTGGATCAGCCTAGAACAACAAACACGTAGCAAACATACAGCAGAAGATGGCAGAAACCATTGAGTCCATATGGAAACAAATGGATCTAAGTTATTCTGTTATTATTCTGCAATCAAGAATACAGTAGATTTACCGTGTCTTTAAATTACTTAAATTACTAACATTTTTTACTTGATAATTATTTGCAGTCTGGTCAGAAACATCATGATATGTCTGACATATGAAGGTTAAAAGAAAAAACCAAGGAACTCACGGGTAGCCAAGCTCCATAAAGTTGTTCCAGGTCTGTTTTAGCACCATGATGATCCCCATCTGCATGCAGAGGTCAATGAGACAGCCACTGGGGTGGCACTGCAGCATCAAGGATACAGAGAGAGAGAGAGGGGTCAAATCTAACTGGAGTCCTTGCAGTGGTGTTTGTAAGACGTAAGCAAAGATGGAGGCACTCTACACTGCTGTAGAAAGTCTCTCCATCCTTCTGTCAGGCACACTGTGTCTATGGGGCACAATCATCATCAGTGAGGTAATGCATTGTTTGTCATTATGTATCTTTTCATATTCCATAGGATGTATTTATTCAAATAAAGTTTTTATTTATTTATATTTTTCCACAGGCTTTTTTTTGCCTTTACTCTGTGACAAACAACAGCAACTGGAAATTAGACAAAATGCTTACTGCAGCACAGCAATAAAAGCCCTGTTAAGAAGTAAAGGGTTTCTGTCCATTGAAATGCTAGAGTGATTTTAATTTGAAACAATTACAGGAATTGTTGAGTTTGTAAGAACGTGTAATCCAGTAACTTTAACAGGGCAAACAGCAGTAACTCAAAATGAGGCTTTGTACTAAAATACTGCTATGACCAATTCTACACATCAAACAGAGAGTTCGAAATAAAGACCTGCCTCCAATAGAGACAGAGGCTGTGCACTGTGTGAGAGACAATATAAGAAAGATATTCTTTCACCTCTAACTTTCTCTCTGAGTGAATATTTTATAAGTAAATAAAACCGAAATCACAGCTCAGTTTTTATCTTTTATTTAAGTGTTTGGTGATTTTGTCGACCTAGTCTTGTGTGGCTGTAACTTCCTTCAAAATTAATAGATAATCTTAAACATGGGCACTTTTGCAAGCCAGCTAAATTATAATAAATACACAGCCCAAACCTATATTTGTATTTAATGGTTTTTGTAAGTGAGAACATCTTTCAGACACACTGTATCCCTGAAGCTTTGCAAGTGCTCATTGAAGGCAATAAACCCTTCAAGCTAAATATCATGATTCTACATGGCTACAAAAGGCTGACTGAGGCTACACTTGTACCGTACATGTCTCATTACAGAGAATTTTTCCATTTCCATTCCTACAGCCAGGGGAACAAGTGGGAGCACATTAGCTCAGCACCTAAAAGTGCCAGCTCAGGCCCTTTGTCCCCTTAGACCACTTCAGTGTGTGTTATTTCCCCCGCATGTTTCCATAAGTACTGCTGGTAGCAAACGCTTACTGCTGATGGGGGTTAAATGTCTGGTGGTTGGGCGTGCTGTAATAGCTTAATGTCCAATTTAGAAATACTTGGATCCATAATGCTTTGTTTTTATTGTCCCACGGGAATGCAAAGTAATGACTCACTTCTTCCAGTTTCCAGCGATTGATGAGGCGTAGATAAGCACCAGGCCGGCCTGTGAATCTGTCAACCAAGGAAAAAAATTACACCATGTGAGGTGACAGGTGGACTACAAATCCACTTTTTTTTTTTTAAATTTACAAGATTTCTCTGTTTAAAGGTGTAAATGTATCAGAATGGACATGTTGCTCAAATCTATAAAACATCTATTCTAGATTTTAAAATCTTTATATTGAGGGATTAGAATCTTGTGTTGGGTTTTCAGGATGACGGGTTTACCTACTTTGTGTCCCTGAGGGAGTTCCTGTGATGAGAGAGTAAATATTTCATGTGGTGTGCCCAAAGGGTCTGTCTGTTTGTCTATTTAAAAACATGGTTTGTCTCCATTCCTACTCAGATGATACACACCTACGTTTCTGTTCCATCCAAAGAACTCAGTGCTGTGTTAGTGAATTTGAGTATGACAGGATCAACCATCAAAATAAAATGATATTATCATCATGTACTCTACATGTACTTCACTCCTGCAGTAAAGTCTCCCCACTGTTGAGGTAAGCTGTAAAACATATTTTAATGTGCTCCACGCTGTATTAAAATCACTTCATGGCTTTGATCAGGATCCTCACAGTTAATTTCCGAAACCAAACACTGTCTTACAAGACTTTTTACTGAGCACATTGTATTGCACTTACATGAAATAGCCTATATAATTGTTATCATTGCTATTATTATAATCTATACATTTACAGTGTAATCATTTCCCTTCTGCAGCAGCACCTGTTTTTGTTTGGGTTTCTGCATGACCTCCTCACCTTCCCAGAAAGAAGGCGATGTAGAAAGTTGAACTGTTGAGGTTGACAAACTGAAAGAGGAACATCTTGAGAGTAAAGCTGTTCTCCCACTCTGACTCCGTCCTTGGCTGCTCTGTGGACGTACACAGAGAGAAACAAGGAACAGTGACATAAACAGATAAAATGAAATTCGTAGATGTGGAGATACAGATGTTAGTGCACAGTTGAATCATCCAGACATGCATGCAGTTCTTACACACTTTGAGTAAAGTGACCCACTACCAAATGAGATTCGTTTAGACGACAACAGCATGGATAAAAGAAAGAGCTGGATCAAAGTCATGTGACCACAATACTGTTTGCTCAGTACTGTGCCAACAACATTGTGCAATAGTAATTAAGTCTGCATTGAAAACACCATTTCAGCTTCAAGAACATTAAATCCACTGGTGCATTCAACTTACCTAAATTAGTGAGAAGAAGAGCAACTTTTTCATAGAGCTGGGAAAAAAATACAAGGCTGGAAGTTAAACTGATTATAAATGTATCGTTGCTTAACAACAGTTGAGTCATTGTATAATGGTAGCGAGGTGTTATGACTGTCATCGCCTGGGATTCAATAATCTCACGTCCTCCCTGCACCGCTGTGGTTGGTGGAGAGCAGAAACTCACCACGTTGAGGAGCATGATGACGCAAAAGTTGATGCACACCGCCGTGCCAGTGGTCGCCACCTGAGAGTTGTTCCTGATGAGAGCCCAGCCGAAGGCGGCAAAGGTGCTGACGGTGATCACACGGTAAATGACGATGCCGAACACAGCGGCGATCACAACCAGTATCTGTGACATGCAAAATCATAACTACTATAAATAGCAATAAATATCAAATTGAATCATTGAGTTTAGACTATAAAATTACATACAGATGGAAGAATAAAAAATACTGCAGGTAGTTAACCAGAGCATAAAAATTGCTAACACATTAAAATCTCAATGGGACTTGACCAAGATGGCAGCATAAACATTGTTACAACAATAAACACAAACAATTCTAACTGACAACCATCACACGCTACAAATGAGTGACCACAATAACAAGTTCATATGCAATACAAGGTCAAGGAGAAAGATCCAGTTATCATGCATAAACATGTAAAGTTTTCTAAATCAATTTCACTAAAAATTTAGAAGCAATAACCTTGATACCTTAAAATTGACTTAAATTCCCTCATAGTAATCAGCTCTGACAAGTTCAGGTCATTCTGTACAGGTCGCTCTGTTCTAACTCCCGGGACCAACATTTGTCGAATATTGTGAGAGCTTAGGCAATATTGATTTTGGTTTTTACACATATACCGTGGGGTCCAAAAGCAATGCAAAAATCTGCAAACATAAAGAGATGGCCTCTAAGCAGTAGCATACAGAGTACAGTGGTGTACCAGATTTTCACAGCCAGTAATAAAACGTAAAGCACAATGGTATACAGTATCTAATGTCTTTAGGCACTCCAGGCTTGTTTAGGTCAGGTTCAATCAGAAAGAGCAGATCACTTTAATCCAATAAAGGTTAAAAAAAAGTTGCCGAAATCAAAAATATTTCCTGATGTAAGATTTATTCCTTAAAAAAGAAATTTAAGTTTCATCTTGAAATAAGGTTTTCAATGTGTAAATTGAATGACAAGTAAATGACAAGTGTTGAAGGTGATTAGCAATGGATAACTGTATTATCTGCAAAAAAATTTAAACGCAGCATTTGATAAATTATCACAAGATTATTTAAATATATGGAGAACAACAGCGGTCCTAGTATAGAACCCTGGGGCACGCAGCAATGGGTTTGTTTATACAATTCAAACTGGCTCTTATCTATATAAAGGAAATGTGTTGACTTTCCATTAAATTAAGTAAGCCTGTAAGACAGGGCAAATACAAATGTGAGAATGGCGCACCTACTAGACACTGACATTTATTTACCCGTGACACTCACCATGAAGAAGATCCCGGATGCTGAGACGACGAGGCGACTGTATTTGTCGGTGAAGGCTTGGTAAGGCTCAGGCTTTCCAGATATGGGGTTCGTCCTCTCCTTCTTAGAGTATTTGGCCTCAAACTGGGGGCGTATTTCATCCTGAAAAACAACAGAAAAGAAACATGTGAGCCTTGGCATAAGTTTTGAATATTTAAATCATATGTAGGTACCAAGTACACAGCTTTTTATATGGGCATGGACTTTGTTAATTTTCCACGTTAATAAATATAATATTAATAATAATAATAATAATATTATTAACAATAACAATAATAATACTAATAATAATATTATATATACACTGTATATATACATATACATATATATACACTATACACACACATACATATACATATATATAAAATCCATACGTACAAGTCCATACATTTATAAGCATTCTCTGTGCTGAATATTGTGCTTAGAATATAGTTAAATCCACTTCATTATGTTATATAACATAAAGGCTTGGTTGGGTTGCAGTGCTTTTTTAAAATATAGATAGTGTACTTATGCAAGAACGTACATCATCTCATCTGAATGGTGATGTTTTTGGGTGCATTCAGATTAGAATTTTCATGGTGAGCTCATTAACCTATTGTGAATGATACTGCTATTTGCTAATTAAGCTACAGATGAATAATACAGTAAGCCTTATATCTAGAAGCTTTTAATAGGACAAACAAAATTTGGAATCAGAGAGTTAATCATCTCTGTCTTGTCGTCTGTTCCATACAAAGCAGACTGAGACTGAGTCACTTTTACACCCACAAACAGCAGCCTGTCAAAGAACACATTTGCCGGCTCGACTATGACTGACAGACAAGGGCTGGAGGCAAGAACATTATAAACTCACTAAAATTTCTGACACAACCAAACCACTGTGTGGGGGTTTGAGATGGTAAGAGATTTCATTGTACAAGTGTTGAATTTGCACATATTCAGTGAGTCATAAATTGATTAGACACAGAATGTCTGGGTGCAGGCTCTCAGGACAACAATCCCACCTTTTTAAATATACTGACAGACTGAAAAAAGACATGAATAGGCAATGATTTCTAAAGGGCAGAGCTGCTGTGAAGGCAGAAATACCTTCACTGCTGAAAATCTCTGGGAAAAGTCAAAGATGCAAAGAGCAACAAGTTAGCTAAATCAAACTGCAGAGAACTCTGTATGGAGATATTTAAATGGAAGCAACTTTGTCTTTCCCCCTCTCAGGACATTCATGTGTAGCTAATGATGCCAGAATACCAAATCTGAAATGGGAGTAACTACTTTACCTCCTCTTCCTCCCAGTCAATGAGGTCCCAGTCGTATGCGAGGACGGCTCGGCGTCTTTTCCAGAACTCCAGGAAGACCGTTGCTGAAACACATCGATAAAACCTTATCAGGAGTTTGTATGTGACAAATTATATAATATATGTAAACAACATATATTAAGGAGATTTATTTTTGTATCAGATGTTTATGAAACTTTGATGCCAATAAAACACCTTTGAATCTTGAATTTGAGTTTTCATGGGGATTGTGCCTATTTATACATCCAGCAGACACGAAGCAGCATTGACCTTCATTTGAGGTCATGTTTGTGGCTATGAATGTAATTTAAGTCCAATATTCACTTTATTCACTCGCAGTATTCATTTGCTCTGAGCTTATTTGTTGAAAATAGTGGCTGGCTGTTGCTGGAGATAGGGTCGATGACAGTTGTGAGAGTGAACTAAAACAATAAAGTTCTGGGCCATTAAACCAAAACAATGAGATGAAAGACGAGTGATGTGCAAAGCAGTTCTTTTCAGTGTCCTGAATCAGCTATTAAAAAAAGATTTGTTCAAAAGACTCATTCACCAAATCGGCTCTGACTGTGTAGACCTGCTCACTGAACTGAAACACTGAGGCTCTCTTCTGATTGGCTGACTGGATCATTAAGACACATGTACATGTTAACACTCTTCTTCTCATTTCTTTCCAGCACTAAAACACATGTATCACTGTCTGGATGGAAGTGCAGGATGCAGTTACGAGGTGTTTTGAGTTTCACTTAATACTGTCATCCTGTTGGGGATAACGGCAACAATGGTTAAGTTAATATTTTACTTTGAAAGGTCACCACACAGAGCCTTGATGGAAAAATCAGCCAGTATCAGTGTTGGACATCAATCGGTTTACACCCTAATTATCCCCTAAGACAGGAACCAATATCCCCCATGTGACCCGAAAGGTGAGGTCATGACCAAGTCCCTCAAATCTGTCCTCGCTGCGTGTTATTCTGACTGATTAGAGAAAACTAAAGATATCAGCTGGTTTAATGCCAAGATTGTCACAGGGGCAAAGTAACAAAGTGTTTTCTGCTCCATGTGTTCACAGAGCATAATGAAATTTACTCTCATTACTACATACAGAGATCACTCCCAGGGACAGTCAGGCAAGTAAGTATTCCTGAGCAAAGTCCTACGGATAGTTGACTTATTGCATGTTTACCTGCCTCTACTATTTCTGCAGGGACTTTGCTCCGATCAGAGGCTTCTATCATCAGTGTTGTCGAACACATGCTTGTAGTTTATTTTCTCTAACTTGCCCACATTCCCTGTTTTGAATGTGAAGCCTTAGCCCATGTGGAGCCAGCAGGGGAGTACGCTTCTGAGGAACCTTAATGAAAGGATTTGAGCCGATTCTCTGCTGCAGTTGAACCGAAAACACTTGGACAGCAGCAGCAGCAACAGAAACTTCCAACGCTGAGCAGCAGTGACTGTAAGGTCAGTACATTAGTGAGTTTTTTTAAAATTTTTTAACTGGATAAAATTGTTAAACTGGAATGTTTTTAAGTATTTGCAGACATCAGAGTGAGGTCTGGTGTCTGTGCAGCTGTGAAAACAACTTCAGTCCTCCACATTGCTCTTCATACTGTTTCACATTTGTCATGAGTACTTGTTCACACTTGGCATGTTTTTATTTATGTGCTGATTTCTACATGGAAAAAGTGTGTGTGTGTGTGTGTGTGTGTGTGTGTGTGTGTGTGTGTGTGTGTGTGTGTGTGTGTGTGTAATTATACATATTGTTTTATCAATCAGACTATAAATCTTAACTAATGCATAATACTAATGTACATGAAAGAGATTTGCTCGGAGAGCTTGAATAAGTCGAATCAGATGAAATACAAGGGGAGAGAAACCTACCAGGCAGGTAGATTTTATATACACACTATATGGACAATATGAAATGTTAATTTTCATTTGCTAATTGTGAGGCTACATGCCAATGATGAAGGCTGTCATCCTTCATCATTGGCTTGTTTTTAGTGGTAGATCGTGAATTGTTTAGTTAAGTTAATCAGATAACAAACCACCAGCTAGTTTAATCTGTGTAGCTTTATTTGTGTTTATAAGGTTATGATCTGGAGTGATGTACTGTATGTCTGACTCACCCTGTGCTTACCTGAACAGGTGTTAGGTTTTAGACAGGTGAGGCTTATAAGGAAAGTCTTTCTCTGTTCAGGAGTTGGAGAGTGGATGGCAGTTTTCTTCCTACACTTTAAGTTGTTTGCTTTATAGTGCCACATTCACAGTCAACATCTGTGTGGACATTTATATGGTGGCAGTTCACTCCACTCATATAAAACACATCTGATTCTTTTCATATTGCTGTAGATAACTTTAATGTTTTTGCCATGTAAGTAAATACAAGCTACCACCTCTGCCTGGCTGCACAGAAACCCTCCTGAAGTGCTGAGGCGTGTGACTGATGGGATTCTTCCAGACCCAGAACTTGACTCTGGGCTTCTCCCAGCCGGAGGTCGCCCACTGGGAGGCAACATCACAGCAATCATCGGCTGGTACAGTAACTTTTCCAATGAATGTCACACTCAGAAAGATGATGAAAGGTACATTCAAAATTATGCGGGATCTAGTTTGTCAAAGTTTTTGGTAACCTAGGCAACCTTTACAATTAATGCCTTCACATGTAAAACAAATAAATAAATGCTTTGCTTTATATTCAGTTCCACTATATCTGCAAATCACCATCAAATATTAATAAGAGGGAAGCAGATAGTGTTACCACTGCGATGAGGACGATGTCTGAATATGTCTGAGCGTCTGAATTATTTACACACACTAATGCAACAGGGCGTGAATGGCTTTCATTAGCAGGTGTACTGTAGTGCGAGAGCCATGTCGTCGAGATTTATGTATTTTAAATATTAAGCATTTAATCCCACAAACAGTTTTAAAGGAGTCTGATTACACTGGGTTTCAACTTCTTGTGTAGCTTAAAAATCACAAAGTACTTTCATAGAACTGAACACCATATTTAATCTAGTACTCTTCCTCTCCTCCTCTTTACCCTCAACAGTTAACAACACCATCATCGTGCTGGGCGTGTTGACCTTTGCCCTCCAGCTGTGTTTAGTTCTGTTCTTCATGCTGAGATGTTGGAGGTTCGACAGCAGAGTAAGAGAGGCTGTCAAACACCCGGACACTGTTAACAAACTCATTGGTGAGCATTCAGTCTGCTGTTGCAGCTGTTTTCAACAAATCAGCAAAATTTGAATGTTGACCATTCAAAAAAAAAAAAAAATGCAAATAATGAAACTTTACAGGTGGTGTAAGTTGTTTTTGAGATATTGATCACAGATTTTTGGAACAAGTATTATTATGTTGTTATTAATATAGTTTTATTAATATCTAATTCATATTCACTTAATATGGAATCAGTGAGAACTAGTACATCAATTTTTATGCTTAAAACTCTCTGTAACGGTTTCTTGTAGCTGCCAGGCAGGAATCTAATATATGCAAATACAAATCACATATTTTAGGCCTCCAGCTCTGATTTTGTAGCGAACACTGTATCCATATTATTCAGATTACATATGATTAGATGGCATGAGGTCTATTTAATGTGGGGTATTAACTGAGAGCAGCAGCGTGAACTGTGAAGGTCACAGGATGAAAGCTCTCTCATCTGCCACAGTATGAAAACTGCCTTGTCAGTCACTCTGTTAAATTGAACTGTGCCAGAGAACACGTTGGTCAAGTGGTTGGTATAAAAATAGAATGAATATGATAATTTTTAGCTGTATATTCTTCTCTCCAGCACATTGAATGAAGATTAATTTTTCTTTCATTGTTTTTTTCTCCAGCTCACTCAACCTTCCACCCAGACATTTATAAACAAACCAGTTATCAGCTGTTTGATGATGCTGCCGCTGCTTCATCACCTGCAGCGTTTGCACCAGAATATGAAGAAGAATATGAACCCTGCACAAACTCTCTGTTTGCACCTAACATACCCTGGGACCTTGTTCAGCAGTAAATAAAAATGTGAAAAAGTGTAATCTACATGGAACATGTACTATCAGTTTTTAGAGTTCCTCTCCAGACATGTTTCATACTCTGTAAAAAATCTCTGCTATGATTAATATTCTTTTAACATGGTTTTCACAAATAATCATCAGAGAGACTCAGCCACATGTCTGAGCCTCAGTCAGACCCAGACTCAGATGAGGAGTCTGTTGAGACCAGAACCAGAGACTAGCAGACGGATCAGAACGGTTAGCATAGTCAGCATATTTTATTTGTTTATGTTGTTTGTTAGCTTGTAACTGCCAGTGACAGTGTTAGTGGTTATGCTAATGTTAACTCTCTCTCTACTGACAAGGTTTCAGGTTTATTTAGCCCCGCCCCCTGTCCCCACAAGTTCACAGGATTGGTTCCTGAGGATTGTGACATATGAAACCCTGGCTCTCTGAATCTGTTTTATGAGACTGTCATTGGTTCACTGCAGGTCAAGGTGGAAACACTCAGTCATGGTGTTGACTGAATATTTCACTCATCATCATGTCTGTATTATATAAATATTATTATTATATGATATTATATATTATATAATATTATATAAAAACATCATATGGATGTTAACAAGGTTAAACAATTTGCTTTTATCAAAGGGGATTGTTAAATGTGGTGATAATAGTTTGGTTTTTAGCTGATGCTTTTTCACCATTTTAATAATAAAAACATTTTCAACGCTGTTCAGGAAGCTGCTACTGTGTCAAGTTAAAGCTGCACATCTGTATTTTTATATAAATGTACCAAATGACTATATGTAATTTAAATGATGTCACTCGTAGTGATGAACCCACATACACCCATATTTCTAACAGCAACTGTTTTTAGATAAAAAGCTCCAGTAAAGCGGTTGTATGTTACCTGCCCGTCATCGAACAGCAGACAAAGTCAACAACTAACTGTTTAACTCACCCCAAACAGCCATGAATACAGCGAAGAAAACCGTTGCCCCATTGTCGAAAAGATGTGTGACCTGAAATTAAGAAATAAACGTGATGCTACAAAAATAGATAGAAGCACAATTTCAGTCAGTTCACAGTTAATATTTATCTCTGTAATAAGAAATGCAACTTTGAACACAGAGTTGTTGTCAATACACTGTTAATGGACTTAATCATTTCAAATAAAAGTCACATTTTGATAAACATAGTTGGCTAGTAACACATTTTCATGAGCACGACAACTGCTGGGAACACTGTGTCCTCTCGCTGTGGTGACGGTACCTTGGCGTAGATACAGCTGTCAGACAGTCTCAGGTAGGGGCAGTACTGGTCACAGATGGGGCACATGATGATGTCAGTGGCCTGGCAGATTTCTTTACTGGAGAAAAACAAACAACATTAAGCTCGTCAAACTCTGGTAAAGCTGGTGTTTCAGTGTCTTTGTGCAACACAGTGAAATCACAAAATAATGCAACATTGAGCTGTGTTGATCTTCTAGGAAAAAAGAAATTGCCCACACTTTCTTATTCTACAGCACTATTGTGTTTCAGACACTGTTTTATAAGTGATGACAGAGGACATTAGTATTCACCTTTTAAGCATTTACATGTATTTTAACCAGAGCATCCGCAATAAGTTTAAAGTTTAAAGCTCCATATTTTACACTTTTCCTGGGTTTTACTTGAAGTGTTGATCCATAAGAAGATATATTTGTGGTTTTAAGAAACAAAAACCATCTCAGTGTAGTTTTATGTCTCCTCTCTCAGTCACAGAAGTCCTGACGACTGGTTTTAAGGCTCAGTTTCTGAACACAGGCTGTGTGCATTTCTCTGTGGACTGAGGCTTTGAAACTTTCACAGTATTAATATAGAACTTAGACCTGATCTATAATCAAACAACACATGGACATCTACCTTTATACAATATGACATATTTAATTTCCTACATCCAATACCATAAGTTACAAGGGACAATTTCACACACCACTGCCTTATCTGTAATGCCAAATTAGTTTTGCAATGAGAAAAATTGCTTTACTTCTTCATTTAATTTTGCTGTTGTTTTTCAGTATGTGCAGATCAGATACTCAATCTATTAAGCACATAAGGCTTGTTCTTCCACAGAAAGTTGAAGGTTTTTTATAATGCTTTAACTCCCATCTCTAGAGACACATATATTTTTTATAAGAAAAGAGAGGAGGTGTGTTTACCTGACCTGGCAGTGGTCCAAAGTGAAGAGACCGTACAGAAATACCAGGAGGCCGACTAAAGCAGCAGGAAACAGCATCCCTGTGTACCAGCCGAGCCAGGCGAAGTAGAGGCCGATCTTCTCCCCAAAATACCTCCTGAAAGAGCAGCAGCGCACAAGAGAAACAAGGAATTATTTAGTTTGAGTGTCCTTGGAAATTATTACAACACATCCATACAAAAATATACTGTTTCTGGTGAAACTGCAGAGTTACATCCTGATGTGAATCCTGATCCTGATTAAGAAAAAAAATCTACATGAAGGTAATCTAATATTTCTTCTACTACTCTCTGTTGTGATGGCTTTGATTTTTTTTAAATGTGAAATTTAAAACCCCTTTAAATGTGTGAATATAGTCACCTGATGAGGTCTAGCGGCTGGTATTTGTACCACACCCCCCACCAGGCCCAACACTCGTACAGCAGGTGACGATGGTTCTCTGCTCCGTGTGTTCTGATGGGGTTTTTGCTGTGATAGCTCCCCTGTTAAAGTGCAAACACACACATACACAGACACGGACGTACATAATCTATGTACTGGAGTGTAATATCAGTGAATTGAAGTGCCTCTTTTTACACATCAGTGACCACATGCATGTCAGAGCAAGCAGTGAAGGCTTTAAAACAGGTGACAGAATTGAATTAATGAATGGCTTTATGGAGATCAACCAGTTTACCTCATGAAGAGGGAAAGCCGCTTCATATGAATTATTGCTCAAAAGACGATTAAGCCCTGGAATCAAAAAGAGAGCGCAGTGAAAGAGGAGAAACAGATGTCAGTCTACTGTTCAAAAGCTGTCTGTGCAAATTAAACAAACAAGAACATAAATGCAACAGGCCTTGTCTTGCCTCTGTTAAATGCTTTTCTGACCCAGTGAATGTCTTCATCAGTAAACTATGCTGTTATTGATCTCTTTGCTAACAGGAAATGGAGAAAGGAAGCCAGCTGCGCTAAAGGGATAACCATGACACCAAAGGAATGTGAACAACCATCATGAATTCAACACTACAGAGTAATGATGGATAAAGGCAGAATAAAGTTGCTTGCTTTGAAAACTTTGAGTAATGAAGGAGACAATGTTAATTCTACAGTATTTTTATTTGAGGATATATGCCGAGGTTGCTCAGTTAAAAGTGAAAGAGGTCCAGTTTGACAAAAATATATGGTCTTTTATCATTTTAATGACAATGGCAGCTTTAATAACTACATAACAAAGGGCTTTTGAAAAATTATAATAAAGTGCTGAATTTTACAGAATGAAATGACTTCACACGTTTTCTTCTTTACTCCAACAGTCTAAACCATTTTTATAATAAACAATTAACTTAACAGCTTTAACACGTCCTTTTCTCTTTCTTTCTCTCTTCTATCCATTTATGTGTTTATTCATGTGTTTGTATCTTACTCACTGACTGCAGTCACAATGATTGGCTGAATAGCGTCATGTGACCAGTGCAGTGCAGAAAAGATGCTCCAGTTAAAATAGAATGAATAATTCTCAATAATTTAAAGGCTACAGGTCTGGATCCAGATAGAAAGGCATCCGGGTCTGGACCTGGACCGTGGGCGGCCTATTAGCGACCTCTGCTACATGGCTTCTGTTCAAATTAATTTGATTGAATTACGTGTTCAAATTTGTTGAAGCTTCATGTACTTAAAAACACTGACAGCAGATTATTTATTCACAGGCCTTTTATTTTAAGATAAAATAGGATGAACTCCAGGGAAACAGAAGCATGTGTAACTGAAGCAGCAGAATCTGGAGGCGTAATGGGACAAATACTGACTTGAAAACATAATAATCTGATTTAAACAGCGCTTCTTAATATTTTTGACATTTAAATAAGGTCATGTGAATGATTTTTTACTTTCTGCACACACTGATCCACTTCATCTAGTTTCTGTTTTCCTTCCACTTCAAATATTTCTTTCTTTCGTTGCAAGATTCAGAGAAAAACTCACCCATCTTATTTTTACCCTCCTCATACTTGACCCGCTGAAGGATGTGGTGGACGATGCGACTTCTGGTGGCGTTGTTGAAGAAAGTGTCTTTGTTGTGGATGATGAAACTGCAGTGAAAAGAGCTGGTTATTACAAAATCTGCCGAATGAGAGAGGCGACAGGCAGAATTTCAAGTGGCAAAAGTATAAAGGAGGAAATGGAAATGTACCAGACAGAAATGTAAGAATAAGTTAAAATCATCTCCCAGGGGCTGAGTTTTTTCAAGGGGCACTCACTGGTGTATCCTGGATCGACTGAAGGGGGCGGTGAAGCTCTCGTTCTCTTCCAGGTCAGGCAGAGTGTTGTTGTCAAACTTCATGGGCTTGCGGGGAAGCCAGCCACGAAATTTGTTGATTCGCTTCTCCATCCTGCAAGTGAAGGTTCTGTTAAAGCTGCCAGACTAGATTTTATTCAGCTTTTTTCGGCTGATCTCAATGTCGCCTCTTTGACTGAACGCTCACCTGCTCATGAACTTGTGTCGTCGGTGCATGTAAAAGATTTTCCTCCTGGAATACGGAAGGTCGGGAATAATTAGCTTAGCACAAGATGACAATTCAGTAATTAGGATAGTAATAATGAATGCTACAAGTACCACCACTACTACCATTAATAATCCTGCTGTTACTGCAGCTACGAGTAGTAGTGCAAGTCAAGTCATTCCCATCGCAACTACTGCTGCTTATTTTATTAATGACAAGCCACCAGGGCTGTGTGATATGCAAAAAAAAAAAATTACATATTGCAATTGCGATATGGGATTGTCAGTTGGAATGGTCGTTTGCATTTCATTTTCACTGAAAAAAATATAAAAATAATGATGTAATTTTTATTGGAGCTCTTGCAATTTGGATGTTGCACTTGGCAATATTACAATTTCGATATATTGCGATTAATTGTGCGCTCCTATAACCACTGAATGACAGTTGGTGGCAGTAACGCGCAAAGAAGCAAAGCAATGCTAGCAAACATGGATGTAAACAATGCAGCATTTAAAGGGTATTTAAAAAAAATCAGCTTTAGAGCATTAAAATGTGAGACACACAGAATATTAACATAACTTTTACAAGGAAATTCCAGAGGGTACATTTAATACCCCAGTTAAACCTGGCATTAAAATGCGTTTTGGGTGATCAGATTCCAATCAGATAATGCTTGATCACATGAAAGCACAGGTGTAAATGCAACGCATTGACGACAGATTGTGATCTGATTGGCCATAACAACTCTGGAGGTAGTCAGAGAGGCATTGTGACCGTAGAAAGTGTAAAGGCCATTCACACACATGCAACAGCTACGTAGGCGGAAATACATAATTATGCGCTACTGTTCAAAACCAGCGAGGTAGCAGGTAGGCGGCTGACAGCCATTAGCTAGTTGCAAAAAAATCAGTGCTCTCCTCTGCTTTTTGTCTTCAGCTCACTAGTTGTTGAAGACGCCTTCAAAAACACAAAAACACAGCTTCATGGTTGGCTGCCATCGTCTTCTATTCTACATCTTCCCAGATGAAACTTCTGGCCCGACACATGCCGGGGAAGTAGCATCTTACAATCATGCTGTATATGGGCCAGATCTGGGCCGTGGAACCAGGCGTATACTCGGCCAGAAGGAAACAAGCAAGTGGCCCAATCTTTCTTTTTTTCTTCTTTTGGAGGATGTGATTTGAGCTGGTCAGAGCGATCAGATCTCATTCAGACACATACAAGATACAATCTGGATATGATTCGTATTTTAATGCCAGGTGCAAACGGAGTCTAAGTTTTTTTTTTTTCCCCCACCATAAGTTGTCTCACCTAAAAGGCATGCGGATGTTCATGAGCTCTGCGTAGCGGCAGAGAACATCCCATGGTGCGTGAAGCTTCAGAAAGATCACGTCACTATTCGTTAAGGAAGCCTGAGGAAGCCAAAGACACAGAACAACAGTTTAACTTCAGAAACAAAGATGGCTGGGGAGGGCCGTGATATATCATCTCTGCTTTCACTCTGATGCTCTTTTCCCTGACTGTGCAACAATGATGTAGTCTACAATAATGGTGGAGGCAGTGGCGTCACAGCTATTCAACATTATGTTTTTCTGAGATCCGCTATTTTGCTCACCTTCCTGCCTGACAGAGTAGGAGTCAGTCTAAAGGTGCATGAAAGAGACCTAAAAATAACAAAATGACTCCACAACAGAAACACACACAAGTGGGCTGTCGAAGGAGACAAGAACCATTATCTTCCCCAGCATATTCCGGATCGTGATGACCTTGGTGCTACTGCAACAGCTGAAGTTAACACACTCACACGCACACAGAGAGATCGCAACATCCACATTTGCTACTCTTTCAAGTGACACTTCTGCTAAAGAAGAAGCAGCAGGGGAGAAAACTGCCATCAGCACATTTGTTTGGCCTCTATGAGTGGTAGCTCTCCAGTGAACACCAAAACAGCATTCAGCTGTCAGACCTTGTCACACTGGGCACAAAGGCTCAGGGCATTTTAAAATTGAGATTACATGCATTACAGGGCCGAGCATTAAAGAGCAAATTGATATTGATGTTGCTCATCTTGCACGCTATGAATGCAGCAGCAGGTTTGCCAGAGGAAAGACAGCAAAGCTAATTCACTGTCACTGCAGGAACCTACTACACTGCTTTTTTTTTTGGGAGTTGCAGTTTTTAAAGAGTTGAACTAGTTTTGCTTTACAACTTGGCCTCAATGTGAGAAACCCCCTCTCCTCACGGCAGATATCAATGTCTATTTATACACCAACTGTTTTAATTGTTTTATCTGTTTTTCTTCTCTTTGAAATCTATTGATTTTGATTCTGTTTTTTGCTTTTGACAAAAATGCTCGATAAATAAAGATCATCATTATTATTATTTTTATTTTTATTTTTATTATTATTATTATTATTATTATTATTATGTGGTTTAAGAGGCAGTTTCTGCAGGTGCCCTTGAGCAAGACACTAAAGCCCCCTAACTGAACTCTAGTGGAGGGCAGGATGATTGATTAATCAAGTGAAAATTACGTTTAATGCACCTTTTCAATATCCTAATCTCTGCTGCAAATTGAAACATTTGGGGTTTTTCAGATTGGTAGCCAGTTGAAATAATAATATTTATATAAACAATGGATCACATGACGATGTGTAGTGATGAACCCACAGGCAATTATATTGAATATTGGACTTATGTTTAAACACAGCTCCAATGCTACTCTTCAGTGAAATGAGAACAACATAGTAATATATATGTGGGGCAGAACTAGCTAAAATCAGTGGTTCTGTATGTGTTGATATATAACTGATAGATGAACAAAATGTTGCACATATGGGTCACTACCTATTAAAAGACAAGTACAATAGTATTAAATAACAAATATGCAAAAAGCATCGGATTAATCAAACAGCTCAAGTGGTGTGGAGGAATAAGCAGCTTGTATAAATGCTCTTTACCTCCTTTTCCATTTGTAAGCCCTCAGCACGGATATTCCGCTCAAATACCTCCCTCTTCTCTGACTGAGAGCTGGACTTCCTGTACACCAGGATGTAGTCAATGCGGCTCTTTCCATCGCTGAAGCAAAGGCCGCTGGACTTACTCCGCCCCTGAGAACAGACAACAGCGAGAGAATCCAGATATTAATGAGGAAGAGTCGACTACGTCTCATCTGTCGTTCATCATGGACGGATGAATGAGTGGGTGTTGAGTTAACTTTGAAAGGAGACTGGCTCTGGGGTTGAACCCAGACTTTGAGGTTCCCCACTGACCTCTGGGAGGCCAGGATCGGACTTTGTGTTGTCATCCAGGATGCTGCTGTGCGTCCCCGGGTTCAGCAGGGTGGAGTCGTCGTATCTGGATGGGCTGCTGATGCCCTCTGACCTTTCCCTCTCCAGCTGCACATTAACATCCTTCACAGCTGGAGGTGAGCAGAATGGATGAAAGTGGATTAACATAAGATAATATCAGAGATAATACCACAGTAAATGCTTGCTAAATCAGCGTTGAGCCATTTTACAACAATAATATCAGCCATGTCCGTCTGTCTGCGGTTTGGGTTCTTAACTGCTGAACAGAGTGACTGTTGAACACAATGTCTGTAATTACTTTACTTCATTTAAACCTGCATTGTCAACATAAAATATATAATCAGCTTGCAAAGTTGTTATTGCACGTGTTGGCGAAAAGTTGTTCATATATATTTGGCCACGTAGCTCTGTTTTCAGATTCCAAAACCTGCAACATCTGGCTCTTTAGCTGCTAAATGCTAGACTTTGTTCACCAACTAGTGGCTAACTTTGAAAATAGCTGCCATGATACTACATGCCAGTGTCTAGTGCTGGCAATTCAACACAGCTACTGATACTTCTGAGCGCAGTTCCTGTGAACATTTGACTTTCATGAACAAATCAGTGCAGTTTCCAAGGGAGAAAATCTCAGATTTTTATGCAAATTGTGTCCTGTTCCTGTTCTGAAAAAACAAGTCAGAATGTCAGCCACCTCAGCATTATCAGCATTACATTACAGTAATTCATTTAGTTTAGGAGGTAGAATAAATGAAGGGCTGGGAGCGGATGGGTAGGAGGAGGTACTAGTTTATTTTTGGGACTGTGAACTCAACTTTAATTTAAAATTGTGAACTATGAACGTGACTAGTTCATTTTAATCTGTGTGAACTGAACTTTGAGTTACACTCCTTATTAATGCAGCTTTATCCTAAATTTTAAGGAGGAGCCAGAAGGATTAGTCTCTTAATCATTTTACTGTCACACAATTTAGTTTGTTAAATGTTGAGCAGACAAATTTCAGCCTTGAATGGCAACCATTACGTTGGGGAATTGGGAGCTAACTGTTTCTCAGGTAATGAACAATTTCAAGGCAACAATAGAGAATACAAGTAAAATGTGTTTTCTCAGCATGCTCCTTCAAATGAGTCGCTTGATTAGCCTCAGGCTCCATTTGGACAGAAAAACGCTTCACAAGAGGGGGAAAGACAAATCAAAAGGTGAGCAGGAATACACTAAGTCTTTAATCAAACATCAGAGCAGATTTCTAAATCAATGCTCATGCACAAGAGTTATGATGTTTAAAGATCCTCTTATTACCTTGTCTAAAACTATTAGTTCCAGCCACCCAAATACTGCAACTCAACTTGAGCACACACACAGCTCTAAGGATTCATGATAGCAGTGGTGTGTTCACGTTACGGACTGAGGTATATTAAGGTATAAGAAATGTTGAAATGGGTTCTCACCGAGGGGAGGCAGGTCGTCTTGAGTGCTGGAGTCTGGAGCTTCAGCCGAGGATTCCTCCATGATGTCTGCCTCCCCACAGGAGGGGAAGGCGAGAGGTCTGTCCGCTGCCTGGTAGCCAGAGGCCAAGGGCTGCAGTGACACTCTGCGTCGGTGGGGGCTCTGTCGCTGAGGCTCAGACCCATGTAGAGATAAACTCACACCTGCAGTTTAGGACACAGAGAACTTCATTTTACTTTGTTTCTGAATATTTAAACATACTTTGAAATTGAGAGTGGAGCAAGGTTTTTGGCAGCAAGAAGGGTTTTGACATCCGGCCAACGTCTCAGCCAGATTTACAGCCAAAACACCCTCTGGCACTTCTTCTTGTCCCTTTTGTAATCTATTACTTACTCTCCTAGCAGAGACACAACAAAAGGCATATTCCTAAGCATTACTTAAAAACAGCTTGATGTGGGTGACAGTAAAAAAAAGAGCTAAAGAGCTAACTGAGTTCTGAAAGCCAGAGATATCAGCAACTGGCCAAGTATTGACTGAGTCATCAGTATTGTTCAGCCATCTATCAATCACCACTGATATATTATGGTCACCCAATTGTATAGGTGCACTGTGACTGAGCAGTAAAAATGTACTGTTAAACCCCTTTCACTCACAGACTCAACACAAACTCACCGTCAGCGATTATATAGTTATTGGTCTTGGATAATTACTGGGCTGCCTCGCCACTACAGGCTGAAGAGTCTGTATAAGAGCAGAAAAATGTATGGCTTAAAAAAACTAGAATTCACCCACTAATATAGAGAGTCACGGATAGTTTTAGTATTTTCCCTGGTCTAATTAGACAGTATAAGCCTGGATTCACTCATCTTTTTAACCACTTGGGGGCAACACAACACCACTGACATATTACCACATTATTATGGTTAACACATGAACAACCAGTTCAATATTCAGTTTCCTTTTGCTCTAAACCAACTCCAGTGGGAAATGAGCTGATTAGCTGCTACATGCTCCACTGCGTTCATCAGCTAGTCGTTAACTTTGTGTGTCTAATGCATTCCATATCTGAGGAGAACTGCAAGTCCTGTCACTATAAAAACACTGAGCGAAGCAGCTTTAACAAAAATATTCACAGTGAGTATTTGATATTCACAGTAGGTGAATATTTTTTTTTTATGCTTCTTGTAAAACGTCTACCTAACTGTTGAAGAAAGGAAAGGACTCACTCAGGACTGTTGTGGAGAGACGCATGCAATGTAAGATGGAGGCCATCTTGGATAACACCAACCATCCTCTCCACAACATTCTGGCAGGACAGAGAAGCAGCTACAGCTGCAGCAAACGTCTCATCTCACTGCTCTGCAGAACAGAGAGGTTCAGGAGATCCTTTGTTCCCACTGCCATCAGGCTATACAACACCTCAGCCAAAGGAAGTGGACTAATCTAATTATTATTGTTTATCTTGTATGAACTGTTTTTGTTATTATAATCAACACATGAATTTCCCCTATGGGATAAATAAAGTATCTATCTATCTATCTACATTGGGCAGCCATGTTTTTAGTTTGGAAACGACTTAAGTTCTGTTGAAGACAGGACCGAAACTAGAAAGGTTTATGCAGCAGATGAAATGATGACAGTAGGACTAAATCCCAATTGTAACATTGGCTTTGTTCCTTTCATGCTTGTTTATTAACTGTTCTTCCTCTATCTTCCTCTTATTCTATTTTATGGCGGTTTTATTGCATTTTTTAATGCTTCTGAGCATCCCCTGGTAACCACGGCAACCATATGTTTCACATCAACTGTGGGTAATTCCCTTCAAAAAGTCTGCTTTGCCTGAGGGAATTACTTTTACCATGGGACAGACCTTGTGGACTTACCGGGAACGAGGCTCAAAGTATGTGAGTCTGTGACGGTGGACATTGGGATTGGGCCTAGAAGTCTGACTCTTTTCTAGATAGGGTCAAATTCAATTTTAGCAATACTAGCCTTAACATGTTCAGAGAACTGGGTTAGATAACCACTCACACTACAATAAACTTTTCCCCTGGGTTGTTTGCAAAAGCAAAACGAAAGAGCAGGAATAGAGAGAGTGAGATAGTGTGTAAAAGTAAAAGAGGGAAGAGCCACAAAAAAACAGCAAGCAAAAACAGAAAATGACAGATCAGTAATTTTTATCTCCTCAACAAAGATTAACCTTCAAAGACCTTGAAAAAGATACACACTCTACCTGGGAACACACAAACTAATTGGGTCTATTTGTCAACCAGACGGTATCCTCTGGGGGGTGAAATTATTCAAAGCTTAGCAAAACAGCTTAAATCAGTTCTAGCTAAATAGGTCTGTATCTCTTACTTTCAGGCCTCTGGAGAGCGGGAAGACTTCCATTGGGGGGGGGGGGGGGGGGGGGGGGGCTGTCTAAGAGGTCTGCTTCCTGGATTTTCGTTTGTGACAGCAAAGGTGACTCAGCTACATTTTTCTGCTGAGCCGTCGTACCGTAGGACAGAGATAGAGGTTGGGGAAGCGTCTCTGCACTTAATCAGTCGTTGATGTTTTGGAACATTAAAGCCTATGGATGCAGCTAATAGAAATGTGATGGATTTCCTGCTAGCCAAAAAAAAAAAAAAATCAGTGCTCAGCGTCCCCTTCCTTTACTCAGAGTGGTCATAAACATTTCACTACGCTGGGGTTCAGCTGTCCAAACTGGAGCTGCAGCAATCAGAAAACATTGACATGAATCTTAATTTATCCAGAAGTTGGTAACACCATTGGAATTTAATGGGTTTTATTTTCTCCCAGATGTTGAGTAGACCCTTGTGGTTTAATGAACTCTATGTAAATGAAACAGAGCCTGGTAATTAGCAGACTGGAGACACGAAGATTACTCAGACTTCTCACATACACATAATGACTATGGGGATCAGCAGCTCGAGCTTGTTAACTTCACCTCCCCGTATTCAAGATGCTCGCCGACCCCGTTTCCTCAGCACCCACAGCACTCCACCGCCAGTCTCATTAAAGGGAGAGAGAATTGCTTACTATAAATATTGGCTCTCAGAGGACACACTACATTTTAGCCCACATCATGCCGCTGTCCCGAGACAGTGGCCGGTCAAACAATGTATCCATCAAACTTTAATGGCCCGATGGTACGTCTGTAACCCGAGCCACGGCTGAGGTCACATGGTACTGAAGCTTCGGCGGCAGACAGACAGAGGCGCAGTGGACTGTTCTCTTCAGGTACAGTAAATGCATCTTAAAAAAAGGACATCTGGTCACTGCAATCCAAGGGAATATACACAATTCACAAGCTGTATGAGGAGTCCTTCAAGTTTTATTGCAAGTGGGTGCTAACGAACAGCAAATGATAGCTGAAGATAGGTAAAGATAGCTAACAGTGATGCTGATTTTCTGAGTTGCAGACCTTTGAATTCTTCATAATGGCAGACAAATGGCACAAAATCAAACCTTCAATACTTACAGTTTTATTACCCACTAAAGCAGGATTACAAACACGGCCAGGGAGATTATTGGGAAAGCTGGAAGACGCTACAGCTGCAACAACAACCAAGATCATTTACAGAAAGTCCTTTACACCAAATAAGCATCACTCACACTGAAATCATGTTCCTTATTGTTGTTTGTACTGTGCATGTTGTGCTAATTTTATTGCAAGATTTATTGTTTGTGGGTCACAATGACGTGTTTTAACCAGCCTGTGACGCCAAAGGCAAAATTTGTGGACAATAGATTATTATTATTATTGTTAAATGATTTCTTTCTTAGCATTTATAGTAAACAGTAAAGCTGAATGACTGCTCCTGACATCCTCCATGTATACAGACAGTCAGCCCTCCCATGGCTGACAGTGGGAACAACAGTAGTACCTGGGGAATTGGCTGCTCCGAATTGGAACAAAAAAGATAAAATATAGAAAACACATCAAAGTTGCATCACAGTTTTTAAGGGAAGAAGATAACTGACTAAAAACCTAAAAAAGCTAAAATGTTACACTACAGCTACCACAACTACTTCATCCATCAGACAGGGATCAACATTAATTAACACAATGAATCAGTAGATGTAAAAACTACAATTCATTTTGCTTATTTAATCAATTTGTTCAGGCTATGTAATTCATTTTTCACTGTGTGTTTTTTGCTGTTCAAAAAGATCACTGGGGTGTTGATCTCTAGTAAAATGATCCAGCTGATCCCATTATGTCAGTTTCAGTAGCCTGGTTCTCCATTCATGTACAGTATATCATATCAATAATTTACACTCAACAAAACACCAGTTTTGAATCAGGACCTTCAGCATTCGGAGCAAGTAGCTCATGTAAATGAATGTGTGCATACGTAAGTAGGCTACGGCTGTTATGTCAATGTGTCAGATACAAATTTAATCAGCATTTTTTTAATCAGCGTTTCATATCTTATATATGTTCATCTCATTTTCAGGTTGCAGCTGCAGGCTGATTGAAGATCTGAAATGCACCGAGTATAAAGTAGTATAGTGTTATGTAATATTAGTTACTTTAATTTTGTTGTTGAGCGTTAAGGCTGAACATGAGGCAAGTTTCAGAGGCAGCACAGTTGCATACAAAGTGAACGGACCAGTGTGAGTGAGTGTTTATAGCACATGCCACACAACTGCAATGGCCATGTTCCTGTGTTGGATGTCATACCCCTCTCTCTCAGCCCTTACTTCCTGTCTAAAGTACGCCTTAACTGTCCAATAAAGGCCAGGCAAAAAAAAAATCAAATAATCTTGAAAAAGAAAGACGGGATCAGATGCAAATTTGCCCGTGAGGCACAAACCTATGCAAAGACGTGGCCTCGTGGGTCCAGTTGTTTCATCTTGAGCGAACACTGTACCGAGATGAGAGGAGAGAGTCTGCAATGAAAAAACCGAAACAACTGGAGTCTCTGCTGAGTTCTGAGTTCAATCAGAGGCTGAGCTCACAGCGGGTGAGTTTGTTTTTAGCTTACGGATAACATCTGGCTAGCTGGTATGCTGACTATTTGGGGCAAACAAACATCAACTGCACAAACAGTCCAGCAGTCAAATTTGCGCAAATGTCGGTACGGTGAAAATTATTTTTTTGTCCGAACAGGTTTTGACAGTAACTCTGATGATGTCATCAAGGTAGGCTTTGGGGGTTCGGGGACTGTAAGCTACTGCAGGTTAATAATGACACTTCTGGAATAGCAGGGAAGGGAAGGGAAGGTGTAAAAGAAGATGATATCGTCTTGCATTGTGGGAAGTGTAGGAACCAGTGTTTTTGGAGTTGACCCATATTAGTGACCAAGGTTTCAACATATTTTAGAACTCACATTTTATAAAAGTGTGATACTTTAAAAATACATTTGTTTTAATTATCCTGCCGTGCCCCGACATAAGCAACAGGACATTATGTCTCGAATGTAAATAGACATTGGATCATTGTCACGTCAGATTAGGTTTTATAAACAGTTACTTTATTGAGGGTTTCTACTCATATCATTGATAATTGATAACTGAAGTCATATTTGTTATCTTTCTGATTTTAGTTGGTATGAGAGGCAAAAACGAAACCAAAAATATTGCCGGCTGAAAAACACTAAATAACAACGTGGTTCCTTGCGTAACACAACCCAGCCCGGGGATGCTCACATCACTGCATGACAGGAGAATAAAAGATTGCAGGGGAACAGGAAGAGGAATGGGAGGCGGTGTGTATGTGTGTGTGTGTGTGTGTGTGTGTGTGTGTGTGTGTGTGTGTGTGTGATGTGTTGCCAATAGGATCCGGTGTCAGTCACTTGTGAGAAAGAATTGTTCGTTCCATCTGGATGCTCCCATCATGCCCTGGGGTGTGCAGGGCAGGGTGGGGTGGGGTGGGGGGGGTTGTATGTTCTCCCTGACGGCAAGCAGCGGGGATTTCGCGCCTGCCGACCTGCTGCTGGTGCCTGGACGACACAGTCGCAGCGCGCGCACACTTACAGACACATACACACACTCCTGACAGAGGCATGACCCAGTTCTGCGTCTTACAACTAATGCATCATGGAGGATGAAGAAGTAGAGTGTACGAAAAATTCACATTTACAATCGACAGAATTGTGTGTGTGTGTGTGTGTGTGAAGGTCAAATGCTTGCATGGTCCCAGGGTACTGCGTGAAAGAGATGAAGCAGCATAAAGAGTGAGGACACAGCAACACATGAGAAAGAGCACTGCAGCAAAAAACACATCCACACCGGAGAACAAGCTGCGTTTGCTTCAAGACAACTTGACGACACTCACCGTGTGAAGGTGGAGAGAGGTAGGGAGGCAGCTTCACCCCACAGAGGGGAAAAGGGGGGAGGGAGGGGGGCTTCCCGGCCGAGCCGCAGCAGACGCCAACACAGCCAGAAGACTCGTCCCCATACACACACGCATGCACAGGCGCAGCGGTCACCCCTCCTCCCCCCCCCAGACCCAACGTGCAAGTGACCTCACTGAGGGTAACAAACAAACACGACGTCCCACGAGGGAAACCAGCATCCCCACTTTTTACTCCTCACTCCTCATCAGTAGGTCGGCCGATCCGTCATCCCTGTTACACACAAACACGCACTCCCACAGACGGATGTGTCATAGTGAAGCCGCTCAGAGCAGGAGGCTGAAGAGCTCAAAACAAAGCTGTCAAATCTTCTCTGGAGGAAAAAAACACAAGCATGAGCAGGATGTTTACGGTGAGAGAGAGAGAGAGGGAGAGGGAGAGAGAGGGGGGGGGGAGAGAGAGAGAGAAGAGAGGAGGTGCATGCCGCTCTTCAGCATTCTTAATCAGTGTTCCCTGGTAGCCAATCAGAGGTCAAGCTGCTCTGGCAGCAGCCAATCAGAAAAAAGGGCTGGCTGTGTCAGTGTTGCTGTAGCCTAAAACAATGACAGTTGGCACTGATGACAGTATCAGTGATGGAGACTCAAGGGCACACACAGACACACACACAAATGTATTACGTACATATTGAAGCATAGTGGCATGTTCAAACATTTACACACTACTGACATGTCCATATGCAAGTTCTGGTCCCCGGAGAGATCCTTTCAGAACTCAGTTTCAGTGCAGGCAATGCGACACAAAATCCACCTGAGTAAAAATCCATTCCTCCGGCAGTCTCAGTTACACTGTGTCTGTGTCTGAGTATCTCCCAAAGTCTTTGTAGTACAAAAATCTGTCTTTACTGTTGCTGTCCCTCCCACTGCAGCTTAGGAAACACACACAGTCTGACAAAACACAAAGTGTGGATATTGTAATAAAAACCCTGTAGCTCAGATATATATCTATTTGATTTGTCTAACACAAACTGCTGAAGCCTCGAGTGAACTTCACAATGAGTTTTGCACAGAGAAAATCATTTTAGGATGAGATCTCCTCTGGGTATTGTGCTAAGTATACAGACAGACTACAAAACTGTTTACTATAATGACCGATGACTAGCATGCTGTGTTGCTGTGCTGCACTCTACGTACTCGTGCTGCTGTCGCAGAGCGTCTCCTGACTCGCACTGCAGGTGGGCAGCGGGCTGATTGACAGCGACGCCGGGCAGGACACCGGCTCCGGATGCTCATTGACGGGCGGGACGGCGGAGGCCTCGGAGTGAACGCAGTCCGGACTGGGCAGATTCTGACTGCCGGCTGGGAAAGGACTCTTCCAGTGGGAGAACCCGATAGCCACTTGACCCCCGGGATCAATCCCTGCAGGAGGACCACGACCAGAGCAAAGACGGATGATGAGAAATGGAAAACTAACATAAATTAGTGTCCAAAACCAAAAAATATTGCTTTAATATATGACAAACAAATCATCAAATAGTCCCATTTAAATTTTTTGCATCAATCAATTATCAAAATACTTCAGATAAATTTTCCGTTTAATTATTGGATTCATTGTTTTAGGTCTACGATGAAATATTACACTGACAGCTGTGCTTCCTCTCTATCATACGCGATCATGGGGGAAATGTGTTGCACCAACTCTCAGGACTCCACAGTATCACAGTGATGTCTTCAGCAATGTTGCCCTCTAGTGCTCGAAGCTGTCAACAGCATTAAAACAATCCAACTTTAACTGTGACCAGGCATTACCCAGCATTTCACCGACTGTTCACACAAACAGTCTGACGTCAGTAGCACACAATATCATATAGAACTAAATACACTTCTTTAAACAAGCAGTAAGTTATACAGAAAGACAAGGCTGTGGCTCCAAGAACAAACAATGATCTTTTTTTTTTTCTTTTTTTTTAACTACTATTCATTTGACAGATGAATAACACGGCAGGCCTCACAGCTCCTCAGCCTCCCTCTTTCATCCACGGTTGATAGAAGCAGAGCAAAGGCCGGTTTTCCCTCTCTGCTTGACGTGGACTGCTGAACCAGCTCGGCTCACCTCCGGCCTTCGATTTCACCTCAGCAGGCTTCTCTCTCCGTTTCATGAGGCCCCCGAGACCGGTGACACAGCTCGGCTCGGCTCGGCTCGGCTCTGCTCTGCTCTGGGCTGGCAAGCGTCTGAGCTCAGTGTCTCTGGCAGGTAGACAGGCCGAACGCGGCCACCAAGTTTGTTTTCTTATTTCCATAAAACACATTGTGGTAAACTGACACTGTGAATTGTCCTTTGCTAAGTTTCTTCTGTTTTTTCTTTTTTCTTTCTTTGCTTTTTAAGGATCCCACTGACGACTTAAGTCTCATGTGTCTTGGAACAATATCACCGTAAACAACAGTCAGTGGTTTTTTCACTTCATTGGTTTTTCCAATGAAGGCTCATAATCGACCTTGGAAATAGGACTCTGACAAACGATTGTTAAATCGAGACCTATTAGTTGGTAATCTACCCAAAACTTTTATGTCTTTATTACTGTTCAGAGGTTTTGATACTGCAGATGCATTTTTTAAATTTAGTTTCAAGGCAGTTGATGTGTGAGTGAAATCGTTTGGCTTGTTTTAAACTGTGAGACAAATTAATACTACAAATCATCTGAAAAAAAAAAAAAAGCCTTGAGACTGAATTAATTAGCATTAACATTTGTCGGTGTTTAATTACATTAAATATAGTACTCTACTGAATTAAAAAAGTTTCAGTCTTGGATTCAGGGGCTGCCAGTGGCCCCCTCATTGCAAAATGCACCATCACTTTGAACTAGCTTTGCCTCTGGCCGACGTAAATGTCGCTTCTTGGGATCAAATTTGCTTTGTCACGTTACCTCCTCTATTTCTCTGATTTGTGTCTGTTTATGCTTTTATAAGGTATTACCAGACTCTAGACTTTATATAGTCTTTACTCCTTTTTTAATTCACATTGACAATGGAAGAAGTAATAAAGTTGGAATTTGCATCCTTTTCTCTTAATGTGGAGAAGTTCCGTATCATAACTTTAAACGAACATTATTGTGCCCACACAGACTGAGAGTTTAAACGTCTTGTGAATTGTTTCATGCAACTTTTCCGACCTGACATTTTATATAGATCTTCGGAAACTTTGGATTTTCTGCACATTGTTGTTATGTAACACACCGAGGGCAGGTGGGACTAGGGAACACGCTCAACCCCCCCCCCC
>NW_019524842.1:50343-75342 GCF_002814215.2 Seriola lalandi dorsalis | reverse complement strand
CCTCCTGGTTTCCTGTGAAACACAAAGCCCAGCAGATTTCAGAGGTACATCAGCAACGAACAAACACAGCCCGATCAATAACAGAGAAGAGGAACGCCTGGCAGTCTCTGAGGCTCAGAGCTCGCTCCTCACTCTGCGCATTCAGCTGGAGGATAAATTCTTAGGAGGCACGAGGTAAATCTAAGCTATACATCTCATCTCAGCTGTTTTACAGCCTCGAATTCCCTGAAAGAATAAACTGGTTTTCACACCACGGAGGGCAAAAACGTAAGGCTGGGCGTCCCCGAAATAATGTTTGTGCTCAAGTCAGCACTTGCAAAAAATTGGAGCACAGAGAAGGTCTTTATTCTCTCTGAGGGGGATTTGTCTAGTACAACACTTTTTGACTGCTTTCTCGAAAATAATAGGACAAGGAATATTCTTTGGTGTGTGAAAGTTTGCAAACAATAACAGTCATCGAGTACATTAAATGACTGCAATATTCTTTTTTTTATGGTTTTATCCAAACCAACTGTGCATAAAAATGAGTGAAAATAACACACATTTGAAGAGTTCCACAAAGTTGAAATGTCTTTTGGGCCTGCTTCATCTCCTGCACAGGATCCAGCAGCATAAGCTCTGGACAGACTTTGCTCTTTCATTTTCTAAATTAAAAACACATCCCACAACAGCTCATTCATTCAATACACACAAGCCCAGGAGCAGATTTTTAATTTCAGTGATGGACAAACGCCCAAACAACTTCTCTTCTTTAACAAAATGAGTCTAAACACACTGAGTGTTTTCTGTTGTTATGCTGGAGATTTTTTCCTCTTTTTTAACGTTGTACTTTTTTTGTTTGTTTGCTTTATGATTACATGTTATTTTGTTCGACAATTTAAAACTTAGATTTTGGGTCCAACTCGCCCTCACAGACAATCACAGGGTTCCCAATTATTGTTACCGACTGACGTCTCCCCAATTTCCAGTCAAAAATAGGGGCGATATACCGAATATACTCAATGTATTGCAGCTGTCTCCCTCTCAGACAACACCCCCCACCCCCCCACCCCACCCCCATCCAGAAAACTCACAAACATCTGTATCCTGTTTCCACTCTGATTTTATTCTGAAAGTATCTAGTAGTATCTTTCCCCCACTTTGACACTTCTTTTGGATGTTTTGCTATTGTTCACCCTCACAAGCAATCACACTTTTTACTTAGTTCATGTGGAGTATTCGTTTGGACACTGCTGTTATTTATTTAAGAGGTGCCGCCTCAGCAGTTCTTGGACTGTAACTCCTCTGTCTTGGACTGCAGCTGGTGACGGTGGTTCTTGTTCTGCTCTGGTGGAGAACTGGTACATGTGGCGCTACGCCAAGCTCACCGAGGCCGCAGAGCAGAAGGAGGACCGCTGTCACCGGCTGCAGTTAGCAGCGGGCTAGCTGTTAGCAGCGGGCTAGCTGTTTAACGATTCATCTGAAAAGTAAGATCTTCCTACTCATCCCTACTTTGAGGTCTATTTTTGTTAGGGGTCAAATTTAACTTGTGTTGTGATTTCCCCCTTTTTGCATGCAAATTTAAAGTTGCTCCAATAGAAACCACTAATGAATAAACAGTAAAGAAAGTTTTAATGCAGGCAAGTGTTGTAGAGTTAAAGGGTTAAATCGCACATTTATGAAGAACTTGAGATCAGATTTCAAAATATCCAGATATTCAGTACTTCATGTCTAAAAGTATCGCAATATTATTCATAGGCCATATTGCCCAGCCCTTGTCGGAAATATCAAACAATGATTAATATCAAAAGATGCTTGAAACCCTGTAGTGTGAAGGAACAGTAATGGAACATTATTTCTTTATTTACGATGGACAGAAACAAATGTTATTTCCCAAATGACTCCCGCCCACTACAAGCCAGTGTGAAAAGCACAGACTTGCTGAATCTGTCATGTGAAGAAACCAAAACTGTTTCAACTTTGTCACTGTGTTCATGTAGGATGCCACAAATCATAGTTAGAAGCTGATTCGGAAAATATCTTTGATGCTACCGCAGTTATAAAGTAACATTATGACAGGAAACTGCTTCTTGATGGACACTAGAAAGGCTGGTGGGTTTGAGGACTTTCAGAAACAGTCAGTGCTCTGTGACCTGAACAGGATTCATCTCCTGAAAACCACAGAGTCATTTTGAAAATTTTGAACTTAATGGTTTGTACTCAGACTTGGTCCAGGTAACACAATTCAAAACAGCCATTAACTGACTGTTATTTTGTCTTTTTAAACAACGTTGAGAATGACATTGAGCCAGCAATCCTCAACATCCCATGAAAGTCACCTGGAATGGCGGGAGGGGCGGAGGCGGTAATCCACACCTGGCAAGTATCCGGACGACCTCCAAAACTTACGGCAGCCTTTTTCGGACGTAGTGTGTTCTAAGCAATATCTATGTCGCAGTCATCAGAAAAAAAAGTGCCCACGTGGCTCTATGAGGAGAGAGAGGCCCAGATATGTAGCACCTCCACTTCCTGATGTGCTCAGAGCCAAGACAACAAAATGCAGGTGCAGGTATCTGGGACACACGCTGCTCGGTGCAATGACAAGTTTGAGCTGAGAGTCAACAGTAATCATAGAGGGACTACCGGTGGAGGGCCTGCAGGTGGATGGAGGGATGGCAACTAATGAGCGCTTGATGCTTCCTCTGGGGTTAAAAGTCTGAGTGTATTCGAACTTTAAATATGATCAGGGCCAGTGCTGTATATGCAGAAGTTGCAGCAGGAGAAGTGCAGCGCACATGCAGTGAAATATCACGCTTAAAGATTAAATATGCTAAATGAGTATTCTTTAACTGGACCTGTCAGTTTGCTGTCTCTAGAGGAAGTCTTCATGTCAACATCTAAAGTCTCCACACGACTCTTTATCCCACTTTGTTCTGCGCTCTTTCATGAGCACCAGCTTCCTCCCTGCATTTGACATTGTGAACCGCCATTTTGAAATTGAAGGAAAATCATGCTGGATCGCATTATGGCACGAAACAGGAGGAGGGTGCCGTCCTTCCTGAGCTACAGCAGTCATAGTGTCTGTTTACTGTGTATGAAGTGAAGGCTTATGGGAAGGCTGAGTCTGCCAGTGAATGTAATGTGGGCTGGATTTTGATCGGACAGAAAGCATTAAAACACTAAAGCTCTGCAACATGGTCTTAATTACTGCTGAGCAATTAATCATCTGCTATGATATACTGGTCGATATTAGACTATTGCATATAACTTGCAACTGTAAGTTAAGTCTGCTTGATTATGGCAAAAATCATAATCATGATTATTTGGATCAATATTGAGATCATGATTATTTGTTGACTTTAGAAACACAACGCATTTATTGAACTTATTCAATAAACTTATTGAAATAATCGTTTCATCTTGCTTTCATAATCTTTGGAAGCCAAAATGGTAATTGAAAATAAGATAGATGCATCGCCCAGCCTTACTGTAAGTGTTTATGTTGGCTGATATTGGAGAATGAGAAATGGCAGATACAGATAATGAATGTTTGAAGTCATTTAGAGACAGTGCAGTGTTTTATGGTTTTATGGATAATCCACTCCATACGGCTCAATATTGCTCTCCTGGCAGCCTTAGGGTCTCTTCGAGTCCTGGGTCCCATTTTATCATCCCATTTATTCGTCTTCCCTCTTGGAAAAAAACCTTTAGACTGTGTTTAGAGTAGAATCAAAGTGACCATGTGATCATAGTTTAAAAGTGGAAAAGTACAGGAGTGATTAAAGAGGTGTAGGTGCTGTGCAGTGTACCAAGACATCTATAAGACTGACAAATAAATTTCAATATATGTCTGTATATACGATCTGAAGCTCCCTTGATATTGGTTTGTAATTCACACAATAAGCCTGATAAACCAAAAAGCACAGAGTCAGCACAACCCGACTCCTCCAGCACTCTGCAACATGAATTCAATCATTTCCACGGATACAGGGAGTAGGAAAATTGAGCATGTCGAAATGTCAACTAATACTGCAGACAAAAAAAAAAAAAAAAAAAAAAAGGCTTAAACTGAGCTCTCGTTGTGTGAGTCAGTCAGTGCTGCACATTTCAGGATGCTGCATTTGTTTCCCACGTCATCCTTCACTGAATTCCTGCCACAGGCTGAAGATTAGCTCTGTCTATCAGCCGCACAGCTGCAGCAAATTCCTACAACGATGAAGGAGGGTGGAATTAATGGACGATTACAATCGATTAGAACTTTTAAGAACCTACAGTGATGCTGACGAGAATTTTCCTCTCAAACAAAGACAAGGGCTTTTAAATCACAGGCGGCACACTACCTCTTTTTGATCTCAGTGCAGGGTCGAGACTATAGATCTTTCCCTTTGTAAAACCCAAGAGGGCGAGTCTCAAGGGTCCAAAGCTCCCTCAGCACTTCATTAGTTCTTTTTTTTATTTTTTTTAATTTAATTTAGCTCAGAGAGACGAGAGGAACACCTGCATGCAGCAGCAGCACAGCCTGAGCTGAACCATGAGACTCAGCCTTCACTGTCACAGCATCCAGCTTCCAGCCTCCCTCACTAACCAGGCGCCGCTGTAACTGTCGTGGAGGAAATGTCAAAAGGCGCGGTCTGGATATTGCAAATGGCAGGGGGGTTGCAGTATTGCGACAGTCAGGAAAGTTGCTTCAGACAGCTTCATCAGCAACGCATTATTTGCTGTCGAGAACCCCGGACGTACACACAAAGTTAACATGTCGAGGGGAAATCTTTCATTTTCTCACTCTTTACCAAACGTTAGCCTTTAGTCCCCCCTGGCCTGCTGTCAGAAAGCTTATAATTTATACAGAAGCATACAGCTCAGCAGTGAGCTCTCCAAAATGTCATTGTGGATATTGCTGTTTTTACTACACAGATTTACCTCGTAAGTGTGTGAACCTCGTAAGCTCGTGTACAGAAACAAATGAAGTTTCTCTTCTGCTAGTCGAAAGACCATCGCACGGTCTACGACTCTGTCTGCTCCTGATTGTGGAGATATTGTTTATATACACGCTTCTCCCACCACACTGAAGCTTCTGTGTAGCACAGAGCAGTGCCCTTCATCACAGGTGACACGTTCTTCACTCACCATTACGTCCTGTATGAAAAGGTGGGATGGTTCTCCTGGACAAATAGAAGGGAGCAGCGTTACTTATTTATAAGGCTCTGCTACAAAAGCTGCCCAGTTATCTCTGCTCTATACAGATATAGAGATATTGATATATATACAGATATAGATATACTGTATATCTAAATACAGCACTTATAACATCAGGTAACGGGACATTTTAACCTACGCTGTACCTGAACCCCTGCACCCCGACACTTGCACATGCTTTATCACGTATGTCTGCGAACTAAAATCAATGCAGAACCAGATATATTTTCTTTTTTATTTGACTCATTCTTCTTCCTCGCCAAAGCGTGGCAGCTATAACACCCACAGCTTGACAGGTTGGTCAGCAGTAGCAGCTAATGTGGCCTGCGCCCCAAGCAGAGCTGCGGGACGGGTCCCAGAGGTCTGGTAACCTCACTTCTTTTTTTCCTTTTTCAAATTTGTAGTTTTCAGCCCAACGTCACTCGAGGCAATTCATCAGACTTCGTGCAGCTTCCTCCAGAGCCACAAAAGACTTCAAACAGCTTCTTTCAGTTACTAAATGTCACTCTCCAACACCTGGAAACTTTGATGTGCAGAATCAGAGCAGATTATCTTTAAAGGTGCCCCCGGGGGCAGAGGGAGGGAGGCTTATAGGAAACCAATCTAAATGCTGATGGTGTCATTATTCAATAGCTATTACATTGTGCAATCAACATTTACTTCATAACGATAAGTTAAAAGAAAAGAACTTGCCTTTTGCCACTTTAACAAAAGAACTTGTTTGTATCCTCCAGGTCTAACCTCTGTGTTGAACACAATAAAACCTTTGCAAAGTAACTAGTTAGTTTGCAGTCTTGTTCTTTGAGACTGTTCTCCATCTAGCGCTCATGGTCATTATGACAGGGGCAAAGGGCAAAGGGCAAAGGGCAGTGACGTAGTGTAAAGAGCGAGAAAGTCTGCGTCAGGAGGAGGTTGCGGTGGATGGGTGGGTCAACAAAACACAGGAATATGACACAGGAGATCGGTGTTGGACTCCCATGCAACAAAGATCGTCCGATGTTGAGGAAGTACTTATGAAAGTAAAAATCATGATCTTTTCCTAAACCTGACCAAGTAGTTTTTGTGCCTAAACCTAACCAAGCCATTACCGTTATCATCAGTACAGTCGCGTGTTTATTATAGTAACCGTGACAACTGAGCTCCGGTACGCATGCCGCCGTAGGGACGCTATTTCAGGAGAACCTCCTATGGGTCGTATCAGAGGGTAGGAACAAACGACAGACATGCCCGTACGGATTGGAGGACTTGTTGTGTTCTTCACTGCTTTCGCATGTTTATTGGTCGATTACATTTACAGAGAGCTCCATGAGACTAAGAACACTTTCCCAATGTGAAAGGTCTGCATTTACATTTACATTTTACTGAAGACATGAGTCTTCACCCCAGCATTCAGCAGCTTGTTCAACCATCAGACAACCACAGACCAGAACAGTCTGCACTGAGATCGTCTTGTGTGCAGTAATTATTATTGTTCATTTGTAATTAACTGTTATTATTATTATTATTATTATCAACAAGCAACATGCAATAAGAGATTTTCCTGTCAAGACTTTAGCAGCAGTGTGAATTCTTGACAAATTGAGCAGATTCTTTTTGTATTTTGTCTGTGGACCTTCTACAATTGCGCCATATTGAAGTATCTGAACCAGAAATAAGCTCTCTATGTTTTTCTATAAGCAGACCATTACATAAAGAATCAGTGATGTTACGTAAATCTGTTTGCAGGTGATTTGTCCTTCAGTGAGAAACCATGCCCACTGTCATGTAGTCCCTCTGGTTTAGACAGTTAAACAGCTGCTGAATGAACAAGCTTTCCATAGGTTTTGTGCAAATCCATCATAATCCTTTGAGACACCCTGCTTTAACTCAAACAGATGGAGTGGGCGAAACATAATATGTAATAAATACTGAACAACCACAGTAAAAATAATTTTTATAATTATTGGGCAAATAACAGAAATATTTGATATAAAGCAGGTGATTTTGTATTAGATACAAAATTATACTGTTCACATATCAGACAACATGATAACATGTATTTTTCTCCTTTAAGAAAAAGCCCCAGTAAGTGAAAGTGCACTTACCGATGGTGATCTGACTGACGCAGCTGTAGAAGGTTCCTGAAGAGGCATTGTAGCTGCTGCTGCTGGGCTCACGGTCTGTGACGGGAGCAGAGATCACACATCAGCTACGGCATCAATTTATAGCAATTTATAGCAACTTTCAGTGCAACAGAGGCGTTGATTTTTAGCACAGGTCACCACGAGTTCATCATGCTGCCATCGCTTTTCTGGCTCCCAGAGTATCATGTATCCTACAGTTAAACATGTGTCCACTAGAGGACGACCTTATAGTCAGTTTTGCCAATTTCTTGGCACTAATAGGCAAAACTCCACCAGTCACACAGGGACGTACGTCACTGTTTAGCATGGAGGCTCCATTCACGAAGTCAAGTAGAATAAGGCACGCAGTCCCTGCTTTTCTAGCAAGTGCAAAACAAGCACAACCTCTCAAAATATCTGTGTGCATGTGATTAACTCTCTCTTAACTCCAAGCAACATTTATAGAACCAATGAAACGGCACTCAGACTTTATGAGACCCAGAGAGGGGGGAGGTGGTGTCACAGATGCACAACAGATTTTATATTGCGTTATTCAATGTCAACGTCGACTACATCAGAGATAACTTCTTCGCTCCATGAAAAAACCTTCAACGCATTATATTAAATGCAGAGTGACAAAAAACTGGTTTATTCAATGTGGCATTGGCCTAAGTATCCAGCTACACTACTTTTCCCCCAAAGGCCTAATTACTTTGAAAGTTTCTGTTGTGATGACATGAGTTTCTAACTTTGGGAAACTAAAATTTATTTGAAAGGTTTTATTCCAACAGCAATCTTGAGAAAACATTTTCCCCCATATTAAAGTGAAACTTAAAATATCCATGTAGATTTTAATAGATATTGAATACATAAAAAATATAGCTAATAGCATTTATAGCTCTTTTATCTATTTAATAATAATAATAATAATAATAATAGATTTAATATGTTTTAAGCCTTGAGTTATACTGAATTAATTGAAATTTTTTCTTGTTTCTCACATTACAGATGGCAGCTGGAGGAAGCAAAGTACAGACGGTGTCAAACTTTCTTTGGCAGGGCCGGGGGGGATGTGTATGTGTGTGTGTGTGTGTGTGTGGGGTGGGGGGTGGGGGTGTATCGGCTGATGAATCTACTATCGTCTTGTTCCGGCTCCAAACTATCGTCACTATATCAAAAAGTCCACAGTCAGTCGACCTCTGGTGTCCACTGAGCCACAGGGATGAAACTCCAAATCTTGCAATGTTACTGCTCTGCTCCACACACTGAGCTACACAAGGAACAAACCCTTGACCTTCGGAGAGGCAGGGCAATAAAATCCATGACTTTGTCAGCTTTAGTGCTTTAGTCGACCAAATTATATAGAGAGGGAATGAAACCATCCACTGTGGTAGGACACTATGAATGAAATTCATGACACCAGCAGCGGAATGGGAATGAGACTGTAACCTTTGAAGACTTACAAGAAGAAAACCCTTCACTAACCCTGATAGCGTTAAAGGAATGATGCCTTAAACCCTGCAAGAGTTTCTTTGCCACTTCCTGATCCTGCTGCTTCCTAGTCTGCAGGTCTGAAGTGCAGCTTTTACATCCCCTGACCCTTTGAGTGTGAGGCTACAGCAGTATGTCACAGTAATTACTGTCTCTGATGACGGTTCGCTCAGTGTGGCACAATTTAACTATATATAAAATGTGGGTGAAATGATGAGAGACACGTTGCACAAACCTGTATGGATGCAATTTGCAGTATGATAGACAATGGTTATGTTTATTTCATCGACCTGTGACATTGCCAAGTTAATTTCACAAGCTGCACTAATTGAGGTTTTTTTTGTAAAGCATAAATGAAGTTGTCGTGGTATACCTGTCAGCTGGCGGTTGCCTATTTACAGACCCAGCCGACATCGAACATTCATACATGCAAGTCCAATATTTACTCTCCTTTTAGCTCTGTTTTGGTCTCCACCAACTGTGTTCCTTATGGAACATATCCAGCTCTGTAGCAGCTGAATAGTCAACTACTGTAACTCTGCCTTTTGGTGGGTGGCAGGTACCGTACACTGGGTTGATGTGTTTATGTGTTGATGAGAGATGGAAATGGAAATTTGGTGGGTTTGTCACTAGGAACAACACCTTCGATGTAACACACACTCATCTGATCCAGAGGTCAGAGCTACATAATGTACAATAACGCAATAACAAAACAAAAACGTCCAGTCATTGTCAGTTCAGCCGAATGTTGTGCACCACTTAAGAGTTCATTTGGCAGGAAAGGCAGGCTGTACAAAAATATGAATTTCACGCTCAGTCAACCAAACTGCATATTAACAGGCTTGTGTGTCCTGCTCCTAGCCATCATGGCGAGATCGGTAACTCAACAAAAATGTTCAGTCAACAAACAGTATTGAATTATTTGAATTACTTGATGAGAAATACTGCAGGTTTCGTGGTCAACCGGTAAAATAACCTTGACACTGGAAATTTACGGCCTAATTTGGAACTCCAAGTTATCAGGGGAGACAGAGGTTAAATCATTAATCTGTGTGAGCAGAGGGACAGGCTCTGTCTGGCACTGCAGCCAGGTACCACCTCACATTCTGCCTCTCGCTGAGACCTGAATACGAACGCTTCTGCTCGTTTAGCAATTTGGACAACTTTTATAGAAAACTCTCACTTCCTTATTCCCTAATCTCACACCTACAGTTGCATCAAAGGAGAGCAGCGGCAGCACAGCACAGACATTTATCACTGACTGGGAGTTTTTTCATCTCGAGCTCTCGCATTTGCTTACATGTTTAGAGATAAAGCTGCAGGTATCATTTATTACCGAGGCTACGGGAAGTCAACGCGCGGACTCAACAAATCGTACCAGCCTCTGCGCAGCTTCCAGTGACATTCATAATTTATTATCACATGGCGCTTTAAATTATGGTCAACATTTTTTCCTAATTTCCTTCACACTGAGCTCAATGTCTACTTTATGAATTATACCAGCAAATTTTTTTTTTTTTTTTTTTAAAGTAGCCTCCAGTGGTGAAACAGCCTTAAAGGGACTGAATCACCTTCACAGGCTGATAGGTAAACGACTGTTTTATTGTGCGTATCAGAGAAGAGGCAATAGATTCGGATGCAGCAGAGATGATATTGTTGCCTATAGGCAATTGTACTTTTGATACTCAAGTGCACCAGAGTGTGTGTGCAGACTGAGGATTTTCAGGCTAGAGGTTATCGTGGAAATTTGAGAGTAGCTCCAGTTCGCCCATTTGAAAGAGCTCATAAAGCTTAACATGACAATTACTTAATTAAACTTAAGACTGTGGTGTTCCCTGCACCACGCTCCGAAAGCAAATATCATAAACTATATATCAATATCAACTCATAAGCTAGTTTGTTATGTGGTGTAATTCAAAAGTCTTTATTTGTCCCATGCAGTCACTTGGAGCACACTGGAGCACCACAGACTCATTACTGTACTGTACGGTAACTGGTTTTAAAGTCAGAGGCTATCATGGGAAATTAAGAGCAATTTACCCTCGGTGTTTCTGAGTAATATCACTGTGATGCACAAATATTCCACACTGACGTCCCACCCTCTTCGCCTAACCACATATACACTAGTATGACTGTAGGAGGGGCTCTCACTTCTTGTAACTGAAAATGAACAACTACTAAATTAAATAACAATTTTTGATTATGACTCTGAAGACCAATATCATAAATTCATGGATTAGTTTGTTATGTGGTGTAATTTCAACGTCTCGGAGGTTAATGAGGTGGTCCACTAATTCTTTATGTGACTTTATTGTCCCATGCATCACTTGGTGCACACTGGAGCAGCACAGCCTCGTTTCAGCCCTGGACTCTGAAATCAGTGTAATTGATGATATGAACCGATGAAACATGAGCTACATTAAGTTGTGTGTTCTCCCTTTTTCTTGGATTTATTTGCTGCATAGGATGTCTTTACCTGCGGATCCGGAGGAGAGGCGGGTCGCGATGGCGCGGCGCGGACTTCCCGGACAAACCCGCACCACCTCGTCTTGACACTGCAAACAGATGACCTGGTTTTCCTGATTCTCCCCGACCTTGCTGCAGCCTCTGTGCTCGCCCCCGGCCTGGATCTTCATACCTGTGTTGATCTGACCGACCAGTCGCATGTCTGCTGCTCCTGCCTCATGCTCTAGCATCCTCCTCACCGGCGGCGGTCACGCGCATTACGCATGGCTTCGGCATGAGAAGGCATCAACTTCTCCTGTGCCTAAAGCGTCCTTAACTCCACCCACGGCACACTTTTAACCGGGCTCTGTGTGTTCAAACCTCCTCCCCACGCACGCTCAACCTCCGCCCCATCGTGTCAGCCTCTCTCGGGCTCGTGTGGCTGTTGATGTTGCAGTATTTACGCACGACAGCAGGCGTGGCCGCTTCACGTGGTCGGTGAGGTCGCAGCGTTAAACTCCTGTGTAGAATATTGGTGGTACCAACGCGAAGTCTTTGTTAAGTACAACAGAGACTCTGCAAACTCCCGAAAAGATTTATTACTGAAATACCAATTTAATGAAAACACCACAAAGTAGTTTTCACTCCTATAAATCTTCTTAATAAAGACCACAGAGACAGATTCGTTACATCAAGAAATGGCCTATTATCACCATATGAGACCCTGAAGACCATGACAACTTACTGTGAGTAATGGGGCCCAACATGAACATTATTTTCTGTTGATGGTTGAACGGGTTTGATTGTTTCTTGTATGAGATTCCTGTTTTTCTTTGTCTCCTCAGGCACTCCTCTGACTGGTTTATAGTGGTGGTTCTCAGTAAGAAAAGGGTTGTCACACACGCTCATCAGGATTCATTTGAATTGATGACAGTTGGTGGGCTGGTGGGTCACTGCCAATCAAATCACATTAAACCACTTTCTGAATCTTAAACTCCACCCCAGCAGCATAGAACACCCAATCTACAGTGAATGCACATTTTGATTGTTTTATGCCTCCGTTTTTCATTCAAGAATTACATTGGAGCCAAAGGTTCATAAATAGAGACTGGATCATCAGTGGGCTGTAAAAAAAAAAAACAAAAAAAAAAGGTTTTCAGTCTGCAGTGTAGTTTCACTGATAAACCCAAGAATCGCTGAATTAAAATTGAACCCAATAATAAGACTATATAATAATATAGATATAATAATTGTGACACCCCACCCTTTTTGGTTGTTGTGCAGGAGGCTTGGTTGTGTCATTTCTCTTCTAGGTACCAGTGGGTGTGGCTGGGTAATGGCTTATTGGATACACCGGGTTATTTGAATCCTCCGCACTTTCTTCATGGTGAGCAAGACACAGAATTTATTTAAAAATAAATAATGGTCTCTTTGCTTTAACTCCTTGTGTTGCCTCCCGCTTTCCTTGTCATGGTTTTGAGCCGGTCGTGACAAATTGGGGGCTTGTTCCGAATTTGGATTTTGGTGTGTTGTTTAATTGTGTACAATTTATTTGTGTGAATTGCATCCAGGTGTTTCTGATTGCAGGGTTTTTTTTCCCGTCACTAGTGCATAAGTACCCACCGCAACTAACCTCATGAAGACTAGGGGTGAGTTATTTTAGTGATTGGTCAGGCAGATAGAGGGGATGCCCCTGTTGCTTTCTTTTACAGCCAGTGTGTTAACCACCCTCTGGTGGAGGCGAAGGACAAAACACATGGTTATTTCATTGATGATGGGTTGCTAGTGAGGAAGTGGGCCCCTGGTGGTGAGTTTGGTGTGGTGTACCGGCCAAATTTCGTCAATTGGTTTTACAACTGTCCCATGACCAGTCAGGGCATATCGGGGTAAGGAAGACATATGATCGCATTTTGCATTACTTCTTTTGGCCTCGGCTAGAGAGAGATGTAGCGGAGTATGTCAGGACCTGCCACACGTGTCAAATAACTGGCAAGCCTTACCAGGTTATTAAGCCTGCCCCTCTGCATCCAATACCTGCCATTAGTGAGCCTTTTGAATACCTTATTGTGGATTACGTTGGACCTCTGCCTCCTTCCAAGTCAGGTGCAAAGTTTCTTCTAACTATACTGTGTCAAGCTACCACATATCACGTATCCCCTGCGCTCACTAACAACCAGGTCTGTGGTTAGGGCACTAACCCAGTTCCTTTCAATCTTTGGCATTCCCAGGGTTATTCAGAGTGACCAGGGTTCGAACTTTTCGTCTCATAAGTTCGCTCAAGTGTTAAAACAACTTCGGGTGAAACACTCCGTCATCAGCCTCATCATGCACAAAGTCTGGGGGCTTTAGAACGTTTTCACCAGACGCTGAGGTCATTGCTGCGTGCGTTTTGCACAGAGATGGGCAAAGATTGGGAAGAGGGTTTGCCATGGTTGATACTGGCAGCCAGGGAGGTGACTCAGGAAAGCACAAGGTTTAGCCCTAATGACCTCATTCTGTACGCGGTCCTCTGGCAGTACTGAGGGATAATTTTAAGAGCAGTGAGTCTCCAAAAAATCTAATAGATTTTGTAAATGGATTCAGGCATCGGTTGTATGTTGCAGGAGCGTTGGCAAGGGAGATATAATATATATAATAAGAATTTCAGGGCCACATTCCTAAGACTACATTTCTAGGACCCTAGTTTTTCTCTACAGTGCAACGTCATTAATTGGTCAGGGATGGGGAACCCTAACACGGGTTTAACCCACATTACCGTGTTGGTCTTAATGGGGTAATAGACTCCTCAGCATGATCTTTGGAAACCAGCTACAAAAAAACTTCCTGTTTACTGACGGCAGTATTTTGTCTTCTCACAGATGTCTACTGTGGATGAAAATATATTTTCCCCGGCCAAACCCAACGTGTAAATCCAGTATTGATGGCAAACTGCAATGGAGCCATAAATGTCACTACCCTGTTCCTAAATGCTCTAAAAACAGATAGAAACATGCTAACCTACTGTCGAGGTGCAACCAGCTCAGTGCTAACGTTAGCTAACAGATGGAGCGGCATTGCGACATTTATTGTTAGGAGTAAGTTAGCTTTACCATTTAACACGTTATTGTAAAATAAGTGTGTGTGTGTGTGTGTGTGTGTGTGTGTGTGTGTGTGTGTGTGTGTGTGTGTGTGTGTGTGACCCTCGAGCCTGCATGAAACAAATACATTTTAAACTGCATCCTCCATGTTTAGCTTTTTTTTACTCCAGACTGAGCCTCACTGACTGGGTTTTGTGACCAGTGTTAGTAAATGGGGCAGTTTTCCTCACTTGGCTACTTTTTATGTAATTTGGACGGTTTTCCACCTACAAAAAATTTGGCTATATTCCAATAAATCCTCCTCTCATCCTACCCATATGATTGAAACTGACAGAGTTCAGTCGGCTTGGGTCAGGTAAAGTCACAGTGTGTGCCTACTGCTTAAGATTTACTGTATATTTGGATGTTAACAAACAACACTGATGTCCCAGACATTGCAGACATATTAAGATGCTGAACTTTTAAACTGATTCCTTACAGTAAAGTTCAAAATCTGAGCCAAATTAGAGCAAGTAAAAGGTAAATTACTCATTCCAGAAACAGTATATAATCTTTGGATTCCAGCCTTGGCAGTGCACTAGTGAATACTTGGAGGGAGAAAACACTTGAGATGAGGAAGGCCCTTTGGCTCAAGGGAAATAGCCCAGATCTGTCGGGTAATAACTCAGCTGCTGCAGCAGAGAACCTTACTGTTCTACATTCACAAGCAGAGTGACGACCAGACTCGGCTGAGCGAGGCCTCACCTGCTGCCTGGTAAACAGTGTGTCAACTTTAGTGTGTTTAGCTTTGAATCATCTCAGACTTTACATCGAATGTTGGCATCACCCTTAAAGGCAATGACATAAGTGCTTTTTTAGGGGATAATGTACATGTATATGTTTGAGAGGGAGTTTTAGGTGTTTATCATGTTATTGTAGACACCTGTTTTTAAACGTGTTAAATTAGGTCTAAAATAGTTTGAGCTCCAACTTAATTCAACTTCTTCCTAATAACATCCAGCTGTATCACATCAGCATCCATGGGTGAGTTACTGGTGTTGGGACGCCTGTTTTAGACCTCTGCTGTAGGCTTTTTATATACAGTGTTACATATTTGCATCCCTGGAACTGTCACAGACGCAGTAGATCTTTGAGCATTAATCAGAAAAGCACAGTATGACAATCAAGTCAAGACACAATTTTTATCAAGACAGCCAAAACTAGATCAAAGAAAGTGAATAGATGATTTAAAGTTCAGAATGTGGTGAACTGTGATGTTGGATCTCTGTATCCTGCCTGATGGACAATGTGAACTATTCATATAACAGCGTGGGTAAGTTATAATCACTGATGAATATATCTAGGGTCTTCTGATTATATCAAGGACTATTCAAGGCTTTTTGTTTGTTTGTTTGTTTGTTTGTTTTATTTAGTTTTTTTATGTACAAATTGCAAATGTGGCTTTAGTCACTTGACATTCAGCATAATTATGACTGATGTTGCAGAGTCTGGTTTTGTGAGATTGTTACCAGACTGTCTTGTTTGTTTGTTTGTTTGTTTGTTTGTTTGTTTGTTTGTTTGTTTGTTTTTGTTTTCTCTTGTCTCTTAGCGTTCTGCATGTTTTAAAAAAAAAACAAAACAAACAGTTTGTAACCAATCGGTATGGTAGATGAATAAGTCTGTCAAAAATATCAATAAAAAAATAAATAAAATTAAGTTCAGAATGTGGCACCACTCTGATGTCATTTGTTTAAGTTGTATAGTCTTTTAATGTATGGAAGATTTAAAATGCCTAAACCAAAAAAGCAGAATATAATAGGCTTTTAATGTATTAATTGAATAATGTCAAATTTCAAGTCAGTTCTGTCCAGCACACTGTGTCCTTACAAAACATGATTTTGGCCTTTTGGCGGAGGCTGACAACTGTGAGGCTGTAATTCTAGTTATCGAATCCACATTAATTCATTTAACAATATAATACAATGATATAATGTATAGTTCTTCATAATGTGTCCTGTAACTAGTTGAGTACAAAGTACAGCAGACCTATAAAGGGACTTATCAGTAATCTGTGACACACACACAAACAAACACACACAAATTAAACAAAAAAAACAAACTTCCCTCAAACCAGCGAGGTCACAGTGAGATTTCATCACTGCGTTGTCTCCAAGCGAAGTTCAGCTGAGGTAAAACACATGATCTTGCTTGAATTCATCGGACTATAATTGAAGCTTTAATTCATAGACATCAGGAATGCTAAATCTTGACACTAACCGTTCAATTAATCAAACTTTATCTGTGTAGCACTTCTCATACAGGTTTGTGCAGTTCAAAGGCCTTCACGAAATATTGTACTTTGTACTCAACTATAGTTACACTGTACAGATTTGAACAGTGCGTGCCAGATTGCAAAAGAGTGCAGTATGTATTCAAATATTTACCGTATCTTACAAAGGGTTCATGATAGTCACCTGGGAGTGTATTGTCAAGTTAAACTGTGGGGACAGAGGCCACTGTGTCTGTGGCCTTGGTTGATAGTTGGTCAATACGGGACTTTTCTTTAGTTTAGTCCTAACCACTGGAAACCTGTACAGGATTTCACAATTCAAATTTTAGCCAGTAATACTATTTAGCATAAAAAGGCGTCAGTTACCACTCCTTTTTTTTTTTTTTTTCCAGCTCCAGATGAACTAGTCACAGTACCATGCTGTACCCAGAGAGGAGATGAAGACGGATCCCTGATCATGATCGTCAAAGTTTGTAAAAGAAGGGAGGTCAACCTTTGCCTTCCGAAGTACGGTGCCATCTTCCTGTTACTGGCTGTGTTTGTCTTAATCTTTATACTACGTAACATGGATTTACAGGAGGTGAGATCTTGCTTCTGACTAGAATTTCCTGTTAGAAATGTTCAATATTAGTTTTTCTTTTGCTCAGGATAACAGGAATGTTCTCTATAAATGTTTGTAAATGAATGTAGTTTAGGTTAAATTATATTTTTCTTCACAATCCTGTGATTGACTGACAGCAACACGCCCTGTAATGAAAAGATATATCTGGCATTATTCTATATTTTTGTTATTGTCTTATATAAAAGAAGACATAAAGCTTTACAAACAGATCACAAATGTAAAGTATAAAAAGAGTGTTGAGAAAACTGACCTTTGATAAGGACTCAGAACATTAAACATTAAATATAATTTCTGTCAACTTGTTTCTGTGAGTTACAGGATCCTACATCAAGGCACTGTTTTCTATCATTTCTATATATTCTAAGCTTCCTGATATTAAAGTTAATGTGTGGCATAGCAATGGCATCAAAACATATAGTTTCCTCTCTGAACTGATTTCCTGTCCATTTATTTCCACTTTGTGTTCTGCAAAAAATTAAAATTCTGTCACTTATAAATCTACATGCTTCACAGCTTGTTGAATGACTCTGTGTGCATGGGTGTGTGTAGGTCTATTTGAAGGCATTTTCACTATATCAGTCTGTAAAAGCATCTGCAGACTTGTAATGTACAAATGTAGACAGCAAGATACAAAAAAAAAACATTAAGTGATTGGTGCAGTACAAATAAATTTGATTTATTGAGATTGAGTATAAGGATATTATGACTGTAAAGATTCAGTAGAGGAAATCAGTGAAGGATAATGGCTTATACTTGTTTTCACCTCACCAGTGGAGTCTGGGAAAAGATAAAAGTCCCTGCAGGCTTAGTCTTTCAACCATAAAAATCTTTCATGTCAACAGAAATTGTGTGTTGTGTGGCAGGAAACATCTTGTGTTTCATTTAGTTGATCCGTCTTTTTATGCATTTATTTGATGAATCTTTATCACCATCTCACTTTCAGCATAAAGTGAACTCCACAGTGATACTTGCAAGATTTTCCACTGACCAATTCATGCATCACGGCTTCTGCACCTTCCGGCCACTGTCCACTGAGGACGCTCTTGAAGAAGACCTTATACTAGACTCCATTGCTTGGCCTGAAGCTCAAGCTGTGGTTTCTCTGGAGCAGACCAGCGATCCTTCCCACAGCACCTTCACAATTCCCCCAAAGAAAGGAGGAGGACAGTGGCATGTAGGAGATCAGCTGGAGGTTATGATCCAAATGTATGACTTCCAGGGCCAACCCAAGAAGTCTGGAGGAGACTTCTTAGTCGCCCGTCTGCACAACCAGGCTCTTGGTGCAGGTGTCGCTGGGCAAGTGGTGGATCATCTCAATGGCTACTATTCTGCTGTGTTCTCTTTACTCTGGGAGGGAAGCGCGGAGGTTGAGGTGATGCTATCATGTTCAATGTGGTTGTAAGTCTATCTTCAAGTTGACCATTAGCTAAACCCCATGCTCCTTAGATACTGTTGCTAAGTCTGTCAACATTCCCTTCTCACTAGGCACACACAGCTTACAAATTCAACAGTGGAAGATTTACCACTGAAATTCTTGGTTAACCCATTTTCAAAACAATGTGGCCTTGCAGGCTTCTCATTTCTTGAAAACAGACATTGTAATGTTTCAAGCTGATTCACTATAAAACAAGAAACCTGTAAAGTGAGTCTTAAATACACTTGATGGCCACATACAGTACACATACAGCCTACATGATATCAAGCTAAAAGACTGAGGCTAAAGCTTCATATCCCAGGCAAAATGTTGGCATCCTGACTAATGACCCACGTAGAAGACCTGTCCATGTTCTTGAATTGCTGTGAAGAGCTAGTTAGACATATTGGTACCACTTTACAATGAGACTACCCTTATAAAAGGATTTATAAATGGTTTATAATTAGGTTATTAATTTGGTTCTTAACACTTTAGAAATCATAAATAAACCATTATAAACACAGTTTTCATATATTAATGCAGGTTCACTATTTAGCAAGATCAAGTTGATGCTTACAACTCATTAATCAGACTAATGAGTTACTGCCTAACTGGTAAGAGGAGCCTCATTGTAACTTATTCATAAATAATGTGTTTTACACTTTACAGTAAGGCTCCCCTTTATCAGTTATAAATGTTTGTAACTACCTGCAATGCTAAATTCCTAAAGAATATACCAACCAGACAAAAGTATCTCCATTTTAACAGCCATTGTTCAGTACAATCTGATAGCATGAGTCATAATATATATAAATAATAATTTATACAAATATGTGATGAAGCAGCAGGTACAAATGCTGGATGATAGAGAAAACAAAGAAAGACATTAGTTAGATTTAAAATCCGTCTGAGTCTTCATTTGTTTGTTCATAAAACTGCTTCAAATGCTCAAACAAACTGGCTTCAGCAGTAGCAGATGTGTCTGTACCGTCTGTACCGCTAGCACCAGCCAAGCTGAGCCGTGTCTATGGAGATGTCATGTAGCTTGCCATAAAACTGTTGTAAAACATGAGCTAAAACTATCATAAAACATGAGCTGTGTTCACTCTGGCTCACGTTCACGTTCATCATTTGTAAACTGATTCGTTCAGTTCAGCATTTAGTGAACGCGTTCATGCACAACACTAGTTATAGTGTAATGCATGTTGCCATACTTGTCAATGTGACACTGCACTCAAAATAGCAGTGTGTGTATGGAAGTATGTAAATTGAGACACAGTCAACACAAAATCCTGTTGCTGTCAGACAATACTGACCGATAACAGCCGGAATCTGCCCAAATGTGAAAGTATATATGGGCCAGACTCGGGCCTATGTTGGGCAAGAAGTTTCATTTTACTATCTTTTGGTTTAGTGTTTTTTATTTTTGCAAGGGATTTAGCTAGCAGTCATTCCTCTAGACATAGGTGTGTGCCTCTTTATTTATATTCCCTTGTACTACTTTACTTTTCAGAAGCAAAATAATGTGCTGTTGGACTGTTTCTATCTTTTAATCAGGTGACACTGGTTCACCCTAGTGAGGCCATCACAGTGCTGCAAAGACTGACCAGCGAACAGCCAGACAGGATTTACTTCCAAAGTGTCTTCCACTCAGGCTCGGTGTCTGAGACTGCCACCTGTAACGTATGCCTGCATCCAACCCATAAGCCGTTATGCAACTACACTGACCTCCATACAGGTGAGCCGTGGTTCTGCTACAAGCCAAAGATGCTGAGCTGTGATGCGAGGATCAACCACTCTAAAGGAGGATTTACGAAAAACCTCAAGGACAAGGAGGAGAAGCTCTTTCAAAAGTGAGGTAGTGGAGAGACCGGTAGTGAGGATGGGCTTTTTGTGTAACTTCTAATAAATACATATGTAGAGTGTTATCTACATGACATGGAGTGACATTAGCATGCTTCCTGGTAAATGTAAGTCCAGTATTGAAATTCCTTTTAGCTATGGTTTGGACTCCACCAACTCCCTAGGGAAATATCTTAGCGAGTGGAGTGGAGCATTTTAGCATCTATCCACTCAATAGATGCTAAAATGCTCTGTAGTGCAGAGGAGAACTGCAAATTCTCAGTGGGTTTGCAAGCAAAGCCTGTCACATTATAAACAACCATTGGACCCATTGTTTATGTGAAATTTTTGAGTAGTGCAGCTTTAACTCACAAAATGGATTTATAGGTTACGTTTTTTTTTTTTAAAGCAGTCCCAAGTTAGTGATCTGCTGTCTTGTTTTAACTTCATTAAATGATAAAAAATGTTGTCCTCATTTGTTGTATATATGTTGTTGATACTGTAGTATGTGTAACATATAATTCATTACGTGTTTTCCATCAGTAATGTCAACATGAAAGTCTCCATTCAAGCCTCACAATCTGCCAATGTCACCGTATGGCCCAACAAGACAGGTAAAGCATGATTTTTACAACCGTAACCACTGCTTATAACTACAATAATTCAAAATTGAATAAGCTACAGATTGTTAGAAGTAAAACAGCGAGAAAATTTATGCTCACAACACTCTGCTCAAGCTGGCCTTGATACATCTCTCTACCTATGTAAAACAGATTAAGAGGCTAAAAGTAAAAAGTGGCCTCAACTTTAACCATTACATTACAGTTACACTTCCATTAAAACAACTGAACAACTGCCACTTTTCTGCTTTGGGAAAGTGATGACCATTTATACACTGGCTGTAGCTGCTATTTTTTAGCAGCCAGCAGGTAGCCACATTTGTCAGTTAAAACAGATACACTCAGGTTCTTGTTGGCATTATTGTTTTCGCCGTTTTGAAGAAAGTTTTCCTACAGCTGAGGTAGACGAGGTTGGTATATGTAAAATCCAAATAGCTTCTGATCACATGAGGAAGCTACAAAATCTTATAGCCACCATTTAGGCCTGTAAATTGTTGTTATTGTATTTGATCCTCAAAACATTTTGGGAAGACATTTACTTTTAAGGATAATGCTAACGATCTTTAGATTTTATAATTATCAGCAATCCCATTGAAAACCAACAATGAATTGATCTGTCTAACAAGTATTGACTGTGTATCCAAAATCTGTGCATTAATCCACTGCTGAAAACAGTCCCCAACAAATTAACAACATGCTCCCATTTGAATGAGGTTAAAAGAACTACAGTGCCCATTTGTTTTAGGAAATTACTGAGGCTTTTCTCAAAATAAAACTATGTATTTGCGACGCATTTATAAACATTTATGTCCTCAGGAGAAACAAATTGACTTGGGGCTACGAGGTTCAGGAGAGACAGTGGTATTGGTCTCGTCATGCATTTGTTGCCAATAAGAAATGATATAATAACATCTCCTTATCTTATTGTCAACCAGAAAGGAAGAACAGTAGTGTGAAGTATGGACATTCTGGCTATTACTACCAAGGAGAGTGGCGAGCACTAGGCGGAACCACAGTTCGCCAATTCAACACCTCCTCTGCCATCAGTCAGTGTCTGAAAGGCAAGGCGGTCCACCTGTACGGGGACTCCACCATCAGGCAGTGGTTTGAACACCTCAACGAAGCGCTACCAGGTAGCTGATCAACAGGGATTTCTGGCATTCATTTTATTTTATTCTTACTTAGGTTTAATTTGTTCCCTATGTAATACATTTAGATCTCAAAGAGTTCAAACTACACAACCTGAAGCAAACTGGACCTTTCATGGCCTTTAACTATGCAAAAAACATCATGGTGACGTACCGCTGCCATGGTCCTCCTATACGTTTTGGCACTGTTCCAACCAGCCAGCTGCGTTACATCGCCAATGAACTAGATGGCTTAACAGGAGGCAGCAACACCATCGTAGTTCTTGGCATCTGGTCTCACTTTAGCACTTTCCCCATCGAGGTGTACATCCGGAGGATGCAGAGCATCCGCAGGGCAGTGCTGCGGCTGTTGGACAGGGCTCCAGAAACGCTGGTCATCATCCGGACTGCAAACCCAAAAGCATTGACACTTTATGAGACGCTGACCAACAGCGACTGGTACTCGCTGCAGCATGACAAGGTGCTCAGGGCTGTGTTCAAAGGATTGAATGTTCGTCTGGTGGATGCTTGGGAGATGGGCCTGGCCCACCACCTGCCGCACAGCCTCCACCCACAACCTCCCATTATAAAGAATATGATTGATGTTCTCTTGTCCTACGTATGTCCTCAAAATGATGGATAGATGTGTTTGTTGGGACGGAAGATTCAAATGTACACTTGATCATCAGTCTGCTGGCCTTGGCCGAGTAAGGTGCAGGAGGTCTCCAGGTGCGCCAGTGAAGGCCAGAGGCCCAACCGATGTTGTCACCAGCAGGATGCCGGTCACCATTCAGACTGGCAGAACCAAGATGACGAAACAAAGAATTTCCCAATAAACAAAAGTACTTAGTATTGTCAGTTCAGCTAAGGTGTGTTCATCAATAAACTTTCAACTTCTAGTTTTTAGGATGAAAATTATGTTATTTTATCTTTCATTTGAAAGCAGCTGTGTGAAGCATTTTATCACTACAAACTGTCAGTCTCCAGCTGCTCTCCACTCACTGTGTATCAGTTGGATTTAAGCTGCTGGATTGCTTTACACCACAGAACAGAAAGAGGGCGCTGTTGTTTCAGAAAACAGCTAAAGCCGGCAGAGTTGGCGCTGACCTGGGAAAATCACTTCTAATGTGCATCACTGACTTGTAAGTTTACTATGTCCCAAAGAGTTTAGCCCTTTACAAAACAACAGTTATAAGGAACCTCCCTCCTCAGGTGCAACCACTTCACCATGAGAGGTCATATACACCTCTTTCCTCCCTTTTTTTTTATTAACCTCAGTCATGGTGGGTGTGTGTCCTTGCATAAACCACACACACGTTAAAAAGAAATTTGAAAAGAAATGAAATAAAAAAGCTCAGCATTCATGAACCTCGGACTCCAGCCTCATCTATGTGTCTCAAACACACTCAGCCGACCCCATTAGCCGCTAGACTTGAAGCAGCTAACTCTACCTCTGAGAGATAACCTGTGCTTTGGGTTCAGTGAAATGTGAGCTGTTATCTGCTGGTGTTAGAGGCTAAAAGGAGAGTTTCATGTGTAACTATGGTTCTATGAGTTCTGGACGACTGTCAGATGTTTAGGCATTAAAACTGTTGGAATAGGAGTCAACTGTTTGATGGAGCTCTCAGGAGAAACTTGGCAACTTGTAAAGCTGGAAAACATTAAGTGACCATATATTTATAAGATCTTTGTTGTTCATCAGTAATGGATGCCAGGCACATTATTTACAGAACTTACAGAATGCCATTACAAATGAATGATATGGATTTATTTACAGTTAGCCAGGTAGATTAATTCCCAGTTGTTGACCACACCTCCATAGCAACACTGGGAACAACAGGTATTTTGTCCCCCAAGTTGTTTCTCTTGTTAGCTATCACTTTGAATGCTGTTGTAAACCTGGGATGTGCGAGCAGCGCCACACTGTGGCCTGGATCACTTCAGCTGATTGTGACGTACTGAGTGCAGCCAACGCTCCGTCCTCTGACAGTAAGTTTAATGAAAACAATGTAAATCTGTCTCAAGGTGGTTCATACACCAGACACTTGTAATCCAGCGAGGTGGGACTTTCTTCCTTTCTATTGTCCGTCAGTGGAGAATAAAACTGCAAGTGGAATTTATAACAGCCTTTATATTAAATATTAATCTTTACCTCAACTGCCACATATTCATGCAAATCTCTGAACTGTTTAATGTTGCCAAGAAACAAAGACCTGATTTACATGATGTGATGACATCATCGAAAATCTATGTGTAAAACATACTGCAATAAATGTTTGAAAATGTAAAACCTGTAATATTAGTTTGAAGATGAACTCATTGTTACTCACATGGTGTGTTAAACCAGGAATAAAGAACATTTGACAAGCAGGTTCTGCAAGTAGTTTATTTGTAGATGTTTCATAATGAAATAAATGCATTTTGTGGATTGTTAGCACAGCTATTGCAAAGGCTAGAAACACCTTGCACTAGATGTGGATTGTGCTGCATCAAATGAATCAACATCCTCAAAGTGACTTAGTACATTTAAGTTACGCCTGAACACTAGCATCCAGCATTACTGTAACTGTTGAATCTCCAAAGGCAGAAACACCCCACAAGTGTGAAATAAACAGGACAACCACTTTCTAAAAGTAAGAGCAGTGCAAAGATGATTGTTGGATTCTTCTTTTAAATGTGAGCCAACATGGAGTTAAACATGGACGCTCTCCTCTCACACAGACTTGATCATCAGTCTGCTGGCCTTGGCCGAGTAAGGTGCAGGAGGTCTCCAGGTGCGCCAGTGAAGGCCAGAGGCCCAACCGATGTTGTCACC
>NW_019524842.1:45697-50323 GCF_002814215.2 Seriola lalandi dorsalis | reverse complement strand
GAACAATTTGGTCTGGAGTTACAAGATGATGAAACAAAGAATTTCCCAGTAAAAGTAAATAATCACTCACTTTTATCAGTTGCACAACTATGTCTGGATTAGGTTTGCAAACGTTAGTCACCATAAGCTACTGGTCATACCAGACCAAGTAAGACTGTAGCAGTAAAACCACTGACTGCACTCAGTTCAGCTAAGGTGTGTTCATCAATAAACTTTCAACTTCTCACTTTTAGGATGAAAATTATGTCATTTCGTCCTTCATTTGAAAGCAGCTGTGTGAAGCATTTTATCACTACAAACTGTCAGTCTCCAGCTGCTCTCCACTCACTGTGTATCAGAGTTGGATTTGAAGCTGCTGGATTGCTTTACACCACAGAACAGAAAGAGGGCGCTGTTGTTTCAGAAAACAGCTAAAGCCGGCAGAGTTGCTGCTGACCTGGGAAAATCACTTCTAATGTGCATCATTGACTTGTAAGTTTAATTTACACTTAAACATTGAAAACAGCACACAAATTATGAATTAAATTCAAATAAAGAGAATATTTGTGTATAAAAAAGGGACAGTGAGAAAAGGTAAAGAGCAGCAGTTAAAAAGGCTGCAGTACCTGTGTTTCCACTGTATTTCCCCACATGCAGTTTGAAAGCTGTGTCCTCATCTCCCAGTCTAAAGTCCTGGTACTCAGCGAAAGCAGTGCCACCTTCATGGTCCCACAAGTCCACCCTAAGGGTCCACTTCTTGGTCTTGTCCTTGGTCACAGAGGAAACCTTCTCCAGACCGAGCCAGTGGTCCTCTGAGGGAATCAGCAGAGCATTGCCACGACACGTTTATGCACCAATTTCCACAAACAAACTAAGTCCCAAAGAGTTTGGCCCTTTACAAAACAACAGTTATCATTGCTGCAGGGTTCAGGTTTTCATGTTTCCTGTGGGTAGATTTTATTAGAGAAAGTGCATGTCACCCTCACAGTGTGTTGGAAAAATTGTGATACTTTGTGATTAACATAACCATCTTAAAAGGCAAACTATTATCCTGTTTTGAACTTTCCATTATTGTGTCTACTTTTAAGACAGGTGTTGTCAGAGAGGAGCGCAGTGACCTTCGCTGTTCCTCCTGGCCACTACACCAAAACATCAGCTATGATAAGGCAGGAATCGAGTCTCTATTGTGTCTCATTTCAGCAACAATGTAAGGACACTCATATATTCTGTGTATAAATTCTGTGTGAATCTTGCATCCTTTGAACATTTGCACTGCGAGCTCTTGTGTGTAACTTGTTCCCTTGCTGCAAGAATAAATATCTTACTCTTGTGAATCTTCAGACAGTGTTCCTGGGATTATTTGATAATTTACTTAATACAGTGTAATGTAGTTTAGATTTGAAGCTGGACTGTGTCTCTTTACTCCAGTCTGGAGGACAGCAGGTGACAAAGGGAGCTCTTTGCTGCAAGTGTCGACGAGAAAAGCAACATCTTTGTTAATGCAATGTGTTCCCTTTACAGTACATTGAGTCTTGAATTTAAAATTAATGAATTAAAATGAATATTCACTGTGTGTTTTGTAAGGTGTGTCACAGTCACCATGAATTAGACTTAGCCTTCTAGACAAACAACCACTTTTAAACTGTCAGGATTAATGGAAATGAATAATGACAGTTAACGCTGCAGTGTTTTATCTTACTCACTTGTCACGTCTCCAAAACCATTTTTGTATTCCGCCCATTTCCTGTTGAAGGAAACTGCTCGTCCACTGCGTCTCTGAAACACCGTCCAGCCTCCATCTGCTCGCATCTCACAGTACACCTGAACAGGTAGTCCAGGAAACACGTTAGGAAAACCAGCTGCCAGGTTCTTACACTTTCACTAGAGACTGAGACATGTTCTACAGGGCTTTGGAAAGGATCACATGACATGTTAAGTGACATGTTGGGCTGATTTCTGACATGCATATTAAATACAAATGACAGCAACAACAGATTCAGAGGGAGAAATCTGCCACCTTTGTCATGGTAAACTGTGTGTGTGTGCCAACAGAAAGCCTCAGGCATAGCAGGAGGCAGGGCTTAGCAAACTGTTAGTTAAAGTACAAATTGCTTTGTGCACAACATGTCACATTCATTACCTTGAATGGCTTCTTGACTCCGGGAGGCTGGACTACATAAACTCCACTGGATGCTTGTGGTGAGCGAGTCTTGATCTGTGTGCAGTCTGTTCCTGAGACTTACATGACAAGAGAAAACAAAGAGGATGAGCCACAGTCAATATGAACGTGGTACAAGACACGTTCCTAATGTAAAGTATATGGAATTGTAAATGTAAGCAATAACATGCTCTGTACCTCGACCTCCTGTCCGCTGCCCCTAGCAACACCACAGAGAAAGTTTTAAAGTGAGACTTGATGCAGTGAAAACACACAACTTACAGGTAGACATTACAGCCAGAGCTTGAGAGAAGACATTTTGTTTTTATGTGATTTACACTCATGCAAGTACAGAAGAAGACATTGATGTGAGGGGAGGTTTCTGTAGTTTTGATTTTTACCTCAGCTTGTCCTGTGCAGCTGAAGAGAAAAGCCAAGATGAGCCCAAAGTATCGAACCAGACTCTTCATTTTCACCTGAGTTTCACAGTTCTTAAAAAAAAAGTCACATTTTGGTCCCAATCAGATATCTTAAAATATCTTTAACAACTTTTAAATCAACCCTCAGCAAGTACAACAACATTACTTCGGTCAATGTTAATTGAAAACTGAAGTTTACACCTCAGCCTTCATAAGGAGACTGACAAATGACACAAAGCAGACATTTCAACCGTTCTTCACTTTCACAGGATTTAAGTGTAAAATACAACCATTAAAATCAATAAGCACAAACACTTACCTGCATGTTCAGTGAACCTTGAATCTCAGCTCAGACTCCACAAAAGGAAGAGCACCTTTTCCCACCGACTAAACTGACACCTGCTTCAACCTGGGAGATGCAGGAAATCACTAACCAAAGCAGAATCAGATGAAGCAGACTGAGAGAAGGGAATATTGCCACAAAACTTCCACACCGAAGCCCAGTTGGTAATAAGACCGTTTCTGGAAATACTATGAGTTTTTATTTACAAGGCTGTGAAGAAGTCTCCAATCAGGAGTCACATGATCACACCTGAGGCAGGGAGGGAGGATAGATGAACCACTCCTGCCTGGAAAGGAACCGCCCTCCTCAGGTGCAACCACTTCACCAAGATGAGAGGTCATATACACCTCTTTCCTCCCTTTTCATTTTTTAACATTTTTTATTAACCTCAGTCATGGTGGGTATGTGTCCTTGCATAAACCACACACACGTTAAAAAGAAATTTGAAAAGAAATGAAATAAAAAAGCTCAGCATTCATGAACCTCGGATTCCAGCCTCATCTATGTGTCTCAAACACACTCAGCCGACCCCATTAGCCGCTAGACTTGAAGCAGCTAACTCTACCTCTGAGAGATAACCTGTGCTTTGGGTTCAGTGAAATGTGAGCTGTTATCTGCTGTTGTTAGAGGCTAAAAGGAGAGTTTCATCACAGAATGCCATTACAAATGAATGATATGGATTTATTTATAGTTAATCAGGTAGATTAATTCCTAGTTGTTGACCACACCTCCATAGCAACACTGGGAACAACAGGTATTTTGTCTCCCAAGTTGTTTCTCTTGTTAGCTATCACTTTGAATGCTGTTGTAAACCTGGGATGTGCGAGCAGCGCCACACTGTGGCCTGGATCACTTCAGCTGATTGTGACATACTGAGTGCAGCCAACGCTCCGTCCTCTGACAGTAAGTTTAATGAAAACAATGTAAATCTGTCTCAAGGTGGTTCATACACCAGACACTTGTAATCCAGCGAGGTGGGACTTTCTTCCTTTCTATTGTCCGTCAGTGGAGAATAAAACTGCAAGTGGAATTTATAACAGCCTTTATATCAAATATTAATCTTTACCTCAACTGCCACATATTCATGCAAATCTCTGAACTGTTTAATGGTAATTGTTGATATAACAATGATACATTTACATGATGTGATGACATCATCAAAAAGCTATTTGGGAAACATACTGCAATAAATGTTTGAAAATGTAAAACCTGTAATATTAGTTTGAAGATGAACTCATTGTTACTCACATGGTGTTTTAAACCAGGAATAAAGAACATTTGACAAGCAGGTTCTGCAAGTAGTTTATTTGTAGATGTTTCATAATGAAATAAATGCATTTTGTGGATTGTTAGCACAGCTATTGCAAAGGCTAGAAACACCTTGCACTAGATGTGGATTGTGCTGCATCAAATGAATCAAAATCCTCAAAGTGACTTAGTACATTTAAGTTACACCTGAACACTAGCATCCAGCATTACTGTAACTGTTGAATCTCCAAAGGCAGAAACACCCCACAAGTGTGAAATAAACAGGACAACCACTTTCTAAAAGTAAGAGCAGTGCAAAGATGATTGTTGGATTCTTCTTTTAAATGTGAGCCAACATGGAGTTAAACATGGACGCTCTCCTCTCACACAGACTTGATCATCAGTCTGCTGGCCTTGGCCGAGTAAGGTGCAGGAGGTCTCCAGGTGCGCCAGTGAAGGCCAGAGGCCCAACCGATGTT